>NW_007726484.1:656929-680035 GCF_000696425.1 Galeopterus variegatus
TGGTGTATTATATTGCTTGATTTTCATATGGTCAACCAACCTTGCATTCCTGGGATAAATCTTACTTGGTATCAGAATAATACTGGCCTCATAAAATGAGTTGGGAAATGTTCCCTCCTCTTCCATTTTTTGGAAGTTTGAGAAGAACTAGTATTATTTTCTTCTTTATTTTTTATTTTTTTATTTTTTCTTTTTGTCTTTTTTCGTGACCGGCAACGGATCGCAACCCTCAGTGTCGCGCCTGTACCGGACCGGGACCGGCAACGGGATCGCAACCCTCGGCGCTGCCCCCGCTCCCCGCTCAGCCAGTGAGCCGCCAGTCTGCACGTGGGATCCGAACCCTCGGCGGGAGCGCCGCCACACTTCCCAAGCGGTGCACTGTAGCAGTGCGCCACCAGGCTGGCCCTTATTTTCTTCTTTAAATGTTTGGTATGATCCACTGATAAAGCCATCTGAATCTGGGCTTTTCTTTGTGAGTAGCTTTCTAATTACTAATATAATCTCTTTACTTGTTGCAGGTTTATTCACATTTTCTATTTCTTCTTGAGTCAGTTTTGGTAATTTGTGTCTTCATAGGATTTTATTGATTTCATCTAAATTATTTATTGGCATACAGTTGTTTATAGTATTCCCTATAAGGAAATTATAAATCCTTCTATTTGTAAGGTTGGCAGGAATGTCTCTTCTTTTATTCCCGAGTTAGTAATTTCAGTGCCCTCATTTTCTGGGCAACTTAGCTAAACATTTGTCAATTTTGTTGATCTCTTCAAAGAACTAAATTTTGGTTTTGTTGATTTTCTCTATTGTTTTTCTGTTCTCTATTTCATTAGTTAATGCTGTGATGTTTATCATTTTCTTCTTTCTGCTTGCTTTAGGTTTAGTTTGCTCTTTTTAAAATATCTTGAGGTGAAAGATTAGGTTATATATTTGAGATCTTTTTTTTTTTTTTTTTTTGGCAGCTGGCCCATACAGGCACCTGAACCCTTGACCTTGGTGTTATCAACACTATGCTCTACCAAGTAAGCTAACTGGCCAGCCTGCCTTATATTTTATTATAGGCACTTTATAGCTACAAATTTCCCTCTAGTGTTGCTTTAGCTATGTACATTGTATAATTTTTTAGTATGTCTTCATTTTCATTCATCTCAAAAATATTTTATAATATCCCTTGTACTTTCTTCCATGACCTACTGGTTATTAGAAGTGTATGTTTAATTTGCACATATTTGTGAATCTTTCTAATTTCATTGCTATTGATACCAAATTTCATCCCACTGTGATCAGAAAACGTACTTTGTATGTTTAAAATCATTTTTAATGTATTGAGTCTTGTTTTGTGGCTTAGCATATGGTCTACCCTGGAAAACATTCCATGTGCACTTGAGAAGAATGTACGTTCTGCTGATATTACGTGAAACATCCTGTAGATCTCTGGAGTAGTTGGTTTTTAATATTGTTCAAGTGTTCTAATTCCTTGTTGGTTTTCTGTCTAGTTATTTCTATTATTGAAAGTGGGGGGTCAAAGTCTTTAACTATTACTGTTGCCTTGTCTATTTCTCCCTTCATTTCTATCAGTTTTTGCTTCATGGGTTTTTGTGCTCTGTTACGGACATATATAATTGTTATGTCTTCCTGATGGATAGACCCTTTTATCATTAAAAAGTATCTCTCTTTATCTCTAGTAATCTTTTGGGTTTTTAAAAATATATTTTGTGTGATATTAGTATATCCACCCCATCTTCCTTAGGGTTGTTGTTTGCATCATATATTTTCCCTCCCTTTTACTTTTGTTCTGTATGTACCTTTGAATCTAAAGTGTGTCTCCTGTAGTTAACATATAGTTGGATCTCGTTCTTTTATCCAGACTGGCAATCTCTGCCTTTTGATTAGATTGTTTAATTCATTCACATTTAATGTTATTACTGTTACAGATGGGTTTACATCTGCCATTTCATTTTTTATTTTCTACGTTTCAGGTCTTTTTGTTCCTCTGTTCCTTCTTTACTGCTTTTTTTGCATTAAGTGAATTTTTTCTAATATTACATTTAATTCCTTTAATACTATTTTCACTGCATATTTAAGTTATTTCCTTAGTGGTTGCTCTAGGGCTTATTACCATATACATCTTATCATAATCAACTTCAGATTTATACTAACTTCTTTTCAGGGAAATATAGAAATCTCTCTTCTAAACAGCTCTCTTCCATCTTCCTCTTTTTTTGTGCTATAAGTGATATATGAGGATACTTCAGAAAGTTTGTGGAAAAAACAGAATTAAAACATAAGTATTTCTATGAACTTTCTGAGGTACCCTCATACATGTTACATCTATATGTAACCCAACAAATACAGTGGTATAATTATTACTTTATATAATTGTCTCTTTTAAAGAAGCTGAGAGAAAAAAGAAGCAGCATATATTCACAGTGCTTATTACATTAATCTTTTATTAAGGATTTTTGGTTGTGGATTTGAGTTAGCATCTTGTGTTATTTTCTTAGTCTAATACATCTTTGCTCCCATTTACCTCTTTTGCATTACTATTGGCAAATATATTACATTTCTATATACCATGGATTCAAAATTACAATTATAAACACACTGCTTTATACAATTGCTTTAAAAATCAGTGTAATATTGTGAAAATATATATTTGGTCTTGATCCCTAGTCTCTTGACATACAACTCCTAAAATCCTTAGAATCTCCAAAGTGATGAGTCTTTTTGCATGCTAATGATGGCTGGCAGCCCATATGTAGCTTCAAGATGAGGGCTGGTCACAGGAAAGACCAAGGCGGGACTTTCAGTCCCACCCCTCAACCTCCAGGGAGGGGAAAGGGACTGAAGGTTAACCTGATGATCAGTGGTCAATGATTTAATCAATCATGCCTGTGTAATGAAGCCTCCATAAAAACCCAAGAGCACAGGGATCAGAGAGCTACTGGATAGCTCAACATGTGGAGGTTTGGAGAGTGGTGTGTTCCAAGAAGGATGGAAACTCTGTGCCACTTCCCCCATATCTTGCCTTATGCATCTCATGTGTATTCTTCGTAATATCCTTTATAATAAACCAGTAAACATAAGCATGTGTTTCCCTGAGTTCTGTGATTCACTCAAGCAAACTAACTCAACCCAAGGGGAGGGTTGTGGGAACTCTGATTTATAGCTAGTTAGTCAGAAGTTCTGGAGGCCTGGATTGGCATCTGAAGAGGGAGCAGTCTTGGGGTCTGAGCCCTCAACCCCGTGGGATCTGACACTATCTCCAGGTAGATAGTTTCAGAACTGAATTGGAGGACACCCGCTGGAGTCTGCTGGAAAACTGCTGACTTGCTTGCCAGTGGGAAGAAATACCCATACATTTGGTCACAGAAGTCAGTCTTCTGTGCTGACGATTGTTGTGCTGTAAGAGACCAGAGGAAAGACAATGTGTATTTTCCCCAGACTCACTCACTCACTCCCACAATCAGTTGAGAGAAGATGCATTTATACTGTTTTTTTAAAATAATTATGTAATTTATCAGCACTCATTTTTTCATGTGAATTGAATTTCAATTTGGGTTCACTTGCTTCAGCCTGAACAACTTCCTTTAATATTTCTTGTAAGGTCATCCTAATAGGAACGAATTTTTTGTTTTTCTTCAGCTGGGAATGTGTTTATTTCACCTCAATTTTTGAAAGATAGTTGTATGAGTTATAGTATTCTTGGTTGAGGTTTTTCCTTCAGCAGTTTGAATATGTCATCCCATTACATTCCAGCCTTCACTGTTTCTGATGAGAAGCCTGCTGTTCATCTTATTGGGGTTCCCTTACACATTTCTCCTGCTTTTTTCAAGATATTCTCTTTGTCTTTGACTTCAGTTTCTACTACTTGAAATTCATTGAGCTTCTCTGATGTATAGATTAAATTCCTCATTAAATTTGGAATGTTTTTAGCGATTATTTCTTCAAATATTTTTTTCTGCTCCTTTCGTTATGGTACTCCGATTACACCCTCATTAAATTTGGAATGTTTTTAGCGATTATTTCTTCAAATATTTTTTTCTGCTCCTTTCTCTCTCCTTTCGTTATGGTACTCCGATTACACATATGTTAACATGCTTAACGTTGTCCCATACTAGTGAGTTTCTTTTCAGATTTCTTCATCTTATTTTCTTTGTTCTTTGGATTGTACACTCTCTATCAACCTATCTTTTTTTTTTTCCTTTTTGTCTTTTTTCGTGTCCGGCAATGGATCGCAACCCTCAGTGTCGCACCCGTACCGGACCGGGACCGGCAATGGGATCGCAACCCTCGGTGTTGCACCCGCACCTTGCTCAACCAGTGAGCGGGAACTGGTCTGTATGCAGGATCCGAACCCTCAGCGGGAGCGCCGCCATGCTCCCAAGCGGCGCACTGTAGCAGTGCGCCACCGGGCCAGCCCTATCAACCTATCTTTAAGTTTGTTAATTCTTTCTCCTGCCAGCTCAAATCTACTGTTAAGCCCCTCTAGGGAATTTTTTATTTCAGTTATTGTACTTTTCGATTCCAGAATTCCCGTTTGGTTCTTTTTAAAAAATAATTATTTCTATTTCTTTATTAATACCCTCTATTTGATGAGACATTGTCATCATAATTTGCTTTACTTTTTTTCTTTTTAAAAATTGAGGTGAAATATGCATAAAATTAATCATTTTAAAGTGTGCAATTCGGTAGCATTTTGTACATTCATAACAGTGTGCAACTACCGTGTTGTTCCAAAACATTTTCATCATCTCAAAAGAAAAGTTGTACCTATTAGGGAGTCAGTCCCCATTCCTCCTTTTCCCCACTACCTGACAACTACCATTTTACTTTCTGTCACACAGGTTTATCTGGATTCATACAATATGTGGCCTTTGTGTCTGGCTTCTTCCACTTAGTGTAATGTTCGAAGGTTCATGCATGTTATAGCATGTATTAGTACTTCTTTCCTTCTTATGGCTGAATTATATTCAATTGTATGAATATACCATATTTTGTTTATTTGTTCATTGGTTGATGAAATTGGGGTTTTTCTACTTTTGGGCTAAAGTGAATAATGCTGCTATGAACATTCATGGACAGTATTTGAGTGCTCCATTTTAATTCTATTGGGTATATACCTAGAAGTGGAATTGTGGTAATTCTATGTTTAAATGTTTTGGGGAACCGCCAAACTGATTTCTTCTTTACTTTGTTAAGTATGTCGTCCTTTAGTTCTTTGAACACATTTATAATAGCTTCTTTGAAGTCTTTGCTAAGTCCAACATCTGGGCCCTCTCACAGGCAGTTTCTGCTGCCTCATCCCCCCCATCCCCCACTCCCCCATATTTGGGTCATATTTTGTTTCTTTGCTTGTCATAATTTTTTGTTGAAAACCAGACAGTTTAGATAAAATAGTATAGCTCCTTTGGAAACTGATCTCCCTGGGATGTGATTTATTTATTTGTTTGGATTATTTTAGTTAAGTCTGTTTCCCTCATTGTATGCAACCTTTGATTTTGCTCCTCAGTAGGCATAGCCTTGAACATTCACACTGTCACTCTGTATGACAGTAGTTTCAGTAAGCCCCTCTCTGACTATCTCTTCCTCTGATGACTGTTAATCCTGTTGTTATAACACCCAGCTGTTTGCCTCCATTAATTTTAATTTTAATTGCTTCATACTAAAATCCTACATTGCTTTTGAGTATCCTTAGGCTTGAACTTCTCCAAACTCTGTTTTAAATAAAGTCAGTTTCTTAGGGCAGAGCTTTGGAAATCTGTTTTGTGGCCTGCCACACACCCTGGGAAAAATCTCCGAGCTACAATTTCAGGGCTGGGAACAGGGACAGTGATGTGCTTCTCTCTAAGTGGCACCCCTGCTTTAGGAGCAGGGTGTTGGGCAGTAGCCTCTGGTCTTCCTGGCTTGATTCTTCTAGGATAGAACCTCTGCTCTATAAATAAGCTAGATGAGGGAGATGTGAACACCAGTACTCTCATCATGACACTCTGAGATTGATCTTCTGTCCTTTGAGTGGGGGTGGGGTGGAAGCAACAATCCTCCAACCTCTTGGCTGCACTGACCTGGAATTTAGCCTATGCACAAGTATCTAGGGCTGGGGGGGTAGGGACAAGTAATGAGAAATGGTGGCAGCCTGCCCCTTCCTGGAAGATTATGAAGCTCTTGACTGAGAGCTGGAGGGAGAAGTAGCCCCATCATCCTGGCTAACCCCTTGAAGTGGGGCTTCCAGTCAAGCTGAGATGGGGGAATTAGTCAAGATGATGAGGCTACCTCTCCCTCTAGCAGATGGTGGAGGGAAGGAGCAGATTGTGGTTCAAATGCCACAGACTCCTGATGTTCTTACTAAGTTTAAATAGATTTTCTTCAAAAAACTGTTCATTTGCTGTACACCCTTAGGAGAATTTCCAGAGACTTTAAATGGTTTTCTTTTACAATTTCCAAAATTCATGCTTATTTCACTGAGGAGCAGGTCCATGGAACTCCTCACACTGTCATTCCATAAGTCTTCGAAATATCAAGTCTTTTCATCCATTTAACAAACATCTGGCTCCCATTAATAAGAAATACCATGACTCATTTTCTTCCATATATATTCTCTGTCACTTTTCAAATAAATTGGTCATTTTAAGTTTAATTACTTTTGAGTACAAAGTCCTTTCATCCCAATGAATTCTAAAACAATTCTTGGAAGGGGTGGAGTGTGTGTGTATGTATGCAAATGTACTTTTGTGTGTGGTTTTAAACTCATTTATACACAAGAACCAGTAAAACTGTTGAAATGTGTTCAATATTGAAGTGAAGTAGCTTCCCAACTTATGGCTGGTGGTCTCAGTTAGGTCTTTTGCATTTCTATGTGTCTTTCTGGATATGCCAAGAATGTAAGGCCCTGGCTTAACTGGTCTTTATTTGAACCATTTCCCAGGTAGGCTGTTTGCAGCAGCGATTTTGAGAGAGGAGATATCATTTCACATAGGACAAAGGGCAAATTTGCCTACTGCTTGCCATAAAACAATGTATTCCCCAAGCTCAATGTTCTTCTCCTATAATGCAACCAAAGCCTGGTCAGGCATCCTTCTGAGTCCTGTGTCACCCTCATGAGGTTTGGGGGAGAAGAGGAACTGAGGCAAACATGGTAATGCTCATGCTGCTTTTTCTGCTATTAGTAACAGTCTTTTGTCCTAACCCAGGAATCTCATGTCTTCTGCCAGCATCCATGAAACAAAGTAACAGTCTAACCTATTAGCATGTAAGTAATGTAAAATTGAATCCCAGATCTGACAGTTTGGCAATGAGAATTGGACGCTGATAGAAACATGGCTTTACAGAAGAGGAAGATTAAGGGTCCTGTGGGCCAGGTTTGGGGATGTGAGAAGACTCCCTGATATCTGGTAGGGAATGCTCTCACCTGGGTGTTGGGTAAAGGGGGAAGAAATAACGGTCCCCCACTGTCCTACCTGTTGATGAGGCTGAGTGATTAAAAGTAGGAATGAAATAATCAAACTGAATGGTGTTTTTTTTTTTTTTTTTTCCTTTTTTTGTGTCCGGCAACAGATCGCAACCCTCAGTGTCGCGCCCGTACCGGACCGGGACCGGCAACGGGATCGCAACCCTCGGCGCCGCGCCCGCACCTCGCTCAGCCAGTGAACGGGAACCGGTCTGTATGTGGGATCCGAACCCTCGGCGGGAGCGCCGCCGCACTCCCAAGTGGCGCACTGTAGCAGTGCGCCACCGGGCCAGCCCCTGAATGGTGTTTTGATTGTTGCTCACTCTCTTCCATGTGGGAGGAGGAAGGAATATTATCATGACAATTGGGGGGAGAGGGAGGAGGGAGGGAGGTTTTGGTAATGGGCTACAATAATCAACCACATTTTATATCGACAAAATAAAATTAAACAAACAAACAAACAAACAAAAAAATTGGGTAGCAAGACCTGTGGCTCCAGGCAATACGATTGTGGTTTCTGATGCAATTAATCCCTAAAGCTGAAATAAATGGTATCGGTAGTGAGGACCTTGCTACTTGTTTTTTGCTTTCAGTGGCTGGCTGATATGGGGATCTGACCCTTGACGTTGGAGGACCAGATATTATTTGATAGATGAGAAAAACTGAGAGTTAATTCGGTTGAGCTGCAAGCAAGCAGTCCTTAAAAAGAAAAGTGAATGCAAAGCCTTGGCTAATAGTGCAAAGCTAGCTGCTTGTGTACCTGGCTCCTGCCACAGTCTGATATGACTGGTGAGGATGGCTGTGTGCTGGTCATAGGGGTGGCCAAATTTACCAGCAACTGTTGGGTGAAACACAGTGATGTCCACTAGGGAAGGAAAAAAAGGACCTCTGGGCCTGGATGCTCACTGGGAGGTACCCAGGGGAAGTAGTGCCAATATCGGGGTGGCATCAATACTGGAGTGGGAGGCAAGGGGAAAAAAAAGCATCCTCTTTACCCTCACCATTCCTTGTGAGCTGGCCTCTCTGCCACTCTGCATTCCCCACATTCCCAGCTAGGGAATAGCAGTCTTCCTGTAGGCTGTTGCTGGAATTCGTAACTTGGGCACATATTAAGCTCCTTAGTCTCTGATCCCTTAGGGGAAAGCAGCACCCAAATTCAACTGATAGGTTTTGGGTAAATTTCTCAGTGGGGAAGAGAAGCTAAAGTAACTTTGCGGGTGGAGTCCTTTAGGCTTAACATACTGTTGTTGTGGCTGCTGAATGTATAATTGATATTGATATGTTACATTACTCTTTCCTGGTCCAAAAGCATCAGAGAGGATTCTCCTGTTCCAGGACTGCCATGTGTAGAGAGATAATAAGAAACATGCAACTCACCCTCCAACTCACCTACCTGACCTTTCCTAAGAGTACAGCAGAATCTATTAAATTCCAGGAGGAGAAAAGGAAATCACGGATTTAAACACTTAATTGCCACAGTGTTCAGAAAAGCCTTTTTCAAGTACAACATTACTACCTGACTGACACCACTATTACATGCACTTTTTTTTTAAGGCAGCTATTAACCTGATAACAAACTCCTCTTGAAATTGATTGCCTGAGCATGACGGCTTGTGACTGTATGGCCTGATATTCTCATTTTGGGCTGGATCAACTAGGACTCTACAACTAACAAGGGAAGAGCCCAAAAGGCCTTACTGAAATGGTATGTTAAAGATCATAGTTGGCCTGGCCCTAGTGGGATCTTGGTTTTACATGAAAAAGTGACAGCTTTGGGGGATGCTTTATCTGCCACTCCCATCACCTGAAGTCAAGACATTGGCTCAATGGGGCCCTTGATTCACAGAGGTTCCCTTAAATATCTGGGCTGGTTCACTGGGATGGTGTTCATGGTGGGTGTCAATAGCTGTCCAGCCTGAATAACTGTGGAAGACACACTGCAGTATGGGCTGGTCTGGGGAACGAGCAAATTAATAACTGTTACTTTTTTGCCTTAGACCAGGTGTCTAAAAACTATGGCCTGTGGTCCAAATCTGGTCTGTTGCCTGCTTTTGTAAATACAGTTTTCTTGGAACACAGCCATGCTCATTCATTTACGTATCCTCTATGGCTGCTTTCACACTATAATGGCAGAACTCATCTGACCTGTAAAGAGAGATCATTTGACCCGCGAAGTCAAAAATATTTACTATTTGGACCTTTAAACACAAAGTTTGACAGTATCTACCTTAGACAATAGACAACAGTCCTAAGGTCAAGGCATATAATATTTTTATTGACTCTTGTACTGTTGCCAATGGCCTAGTCACCTGGCTTGCCACTTGGAAGAACACAGACTGGCAGATTACTGACACTGCTCTTTAGAACCATGAACTGTGAACTATGGAAACAAATCGTAGCTGACAATTAGACAGACGTACATAATAATGGCTCATTCTCTGAAGGAATTGACTGAAATCATGCTGCTAATCAAGTATGCACCAACCACATTGCTGCCGTTGCTGCCCAGGATCCATCAACATACTGCACATAGCAATACATCTACCATCTAGCCTGGGAACAAAGTAAAGATTACATGTGTCTGGTGCTGAAGCTACCTTTACATGCCAGTCTTATGCCTGCTTTAAAAAGTCAACCTGTTTGTCTTATAGTGAATGAAACAGGCCACATTGCATAGGATGTTGCCTCGTCTTGCTCCTGACAAGTTGACTTTATTGGGCCCTTGACACCCCCACCCGCCTTGGGGCTATCATTAATGCCATACTATTGTTGACATTTTTTCAGGTTGTGGTTTCACTGTCCTAGTCTGATCAACCAACTCCATCCACACTGGCCATAACATGTGTTAGTTTTTGGTTTTCCAGACCTTTTGCAGTCTGACAGTGGTGTATGCCTTTTATTGAAAAGGTCATTCAACAGGGGCCAATAGTCAAGGTATTCAATGGACATTTCACACTCATTATCATCCTTAGGCTCCTGGCTCCAATAAGAGGTAACATGGACTTTAAAAAAAAATCAACTAAAAGAGATTTCTGACTCTACCTCCTTCACATTCTCCTGGTCCTCACATCTTAGTAAGGTAGTTAGAACACTAAATGCAACCATCCCCTAAAAGGGTTCATATTCTCCTAGCAACCTCCTAGATAATGCTTAAGATGAAAGGGGAAAAAGGTTATCTAGACTTATTCTGAAATTTTGGGATTCCACTCTGACAATTCCTGGGCAGGATGCATCTTTCTTTCCCCTGACAGCCACCCCAAACCAGCCTGGTAGGTATATATACTGTCTGGGCTGCAGCCTGGCCAAAAGGGAGCATAGGGAATTCAAACTATTTTTTTGTGTGTGTGGCTGGCTGGTATGGGGATCTGAAGGGAACTGAAACTTAATTCTGGTTCAGCCACCTGGATTCTCTCATTGGACTGAACCCCTAGATCAGGGGTCATCAAACTATAACATGTGGACTGAATCTGGCTAGCTGCCAGTTTTTGTAAATAAAGTTTTATTGGAACACAGCCATACCCATTTCTTTATGTACTGTCTATGGCTGCTTTTGCTCTACAAAGGCAGAGTGGAGTAATTATGACAGAGGATATGTGGTCCACAAAGCCCAAAATATTACCATCTGGCTTTTCACAGAAAACATTTGCCAACCCCTGTCCTAAATGATGAAATGATAACTACTTGGTTGAGTACACTGCTCATCAAGTCCCCCTACAGTGGCCCATGACAATCAGAGTGGGAAATATGATGGGTCTTCATATATTTTGTAAAAATGCCCTTGTTCCTCTTGCACTTGACCCCTGAGAGTAGGGTATGATTGGAGAAAAGTAAAGCATTTGAAGCAACTGACAGTCACTCCCCTTATATTTTCCTTTATGCAGATTTCAGCTATATTTCAATGTTATCTTTTCTCCCCCCCCAATAATCCTCTCCCCCCTCCCCCATCTCTTCTTTCAGGCTTTTTCATCTTGGCTTTTTAGTATGCTCTCCTCTGAGCTCAGCTGTGCAGGCAGTACCAGGTATTTCCCACAATAAATGGTTTCCCTTTTCTGTTTCAGTTCCCTCCTGCTGCAACAGCAGGAAGCTAGGACAGAAACAAATAAAATATTTTTTAATGCTGCTATGAGGACTATTAAATGGTCCACAAAGCCCACTGAAAAAGCCTGTTGGTCAAACATAGCAGAGTTTTTTTAATATACTGCAGCAACGGAGTCTACCTTGACAGGATTTGGGTAGTGTTTCAGGAGAAAGTTAGGCAAATGTATATATAGAGTTTTGAGATGTAAGCTCCAGTAGTTTAAGAGGATGTTTTTTTTTTCCCCTCAAGATGGAGAATGGGATAGGACTTGGCAAAGTGTGACATAACAGTTTAAGATTGATAGACACAGGGTCTTGAAGCAAGCCTCGATGAGCAATCTGTCCTGATAAACATAATGTTTGCTCTAACAATCAAAATGTTTGTCCTGACAGCTAACTGTTTATTTAGATAAGTGGATTTACAGAAGTTTCCCGAAGCAAAAAGTTATGGTTGACATAAGTGGTCTCAGTTCTCAGGCCCAAAGTTGACACAGGTGGTCTCTGTCCTCAAGACAAAATGATAAGTGGTCAGCTAAAACACCAAAATCTTCAACAGCTGTAAAAAATAATGGGGAAGAGGGAGGTGGATATCCATCCAATATGAATTACTCTAAATTTTATAGTTAAAAAAACAACTTAGTAGTATTTAACCAATCACTGATACGGTGAATCAATCTAACAAAGAAATGATTTTTGGCAAAATGGTCTGCTTCTAATGTAACTGTTGCATAAAATTTTGTCCTTGACTTTCTTTTTTTCTCTCTCTATCCTCTCCCTTAAAGGTAGTCATGGCTTCACCTATCATCTATAAAGACTTTACCCCCAGTCTGCTACAGAATTAAGTACTCTTACTTCATTCTGGTCCCTAAGATTCTACTCTGATTATCTGGATTTATGTCTCAGTACTCTGCTATTTATATTGTATCTTCCATTCAAATTGGCATACTACTTTCTGGCTTTCTCACATATTTCTAATTGCCTGTCAAGCTTTTACTCTTATTACAGGTTGAGTATCCCGTATCCGAAATGCTTAGGACCAGGAGTGTTTCGAGTTTCAATTCTTTTTGGATTCTGGAATATTTGTAGAACACATACCAGTTGAGCATCCTAATCCAAAATCTAAAATCCGAAATGCTCCAATAAGCATTATTATTTCAGAATTTTGGATTAGGGATGCTCAACTGATAGGTGTTCTGCAAATATTCCAAAATCCAAAACAAACAAACTCGAAACACTTCTGGTCCCAAGCATTTTGGATAAGGGATACTCAACCTGTAATAAGAGTAAAAGCTTGACAGGCAATTAGAAATATGTGAGAAAACCAGAAAGTAGTATTACAATTTGAATGGAGGATACAATATCTGTATCTCACTCCCTCTTGGATGCATTCCTTCCCATTTGGAACTGTCAGATGCTACCAATTTTCAAATATAACCCACTTTACAAAACTTTCTACTAGTACTGTATGTTCTTTTCCTCATCAGAAATTTCAAAACACTTTGTTAATCTCTCTTTTGTGGTATTATTCTACCTATGTTATAGTTATTTATAAACTTGTACTATCCCATAAGACTGCACCTCCTTTATCCTAGCTTCACATGCCACATATGGTTTAAATACATGATTAAATGAATACTGAGCAACTCCTAAAAATAAGGAACTGTGGGTACAGAGAGAACAAAGACTTGATTCTGGCCACAGTAGTTCAGAGGATCATTTGTATGGAAACCTTGGTGAGCCTCCAGGAAAGAGATAAGAATCAAGCTGAGCTTTAGAAGAAAGGTCAGAACTAGGTAACATATCCCTTGTCAGAGTGTTTTCCATGGTAGACATGAAATAACATTAATAACTAACATAAATGAACTTCTTACTATTTGTCAAGCACTGTTCTATAGGCTTTGCATGTACTGGCTTTTAATCTTCACAACAGTTCAATAATGTGGGTAACATTATTACTGTCCTCCATTTACCAATGAGAAAACTGAAACCCAGGTTATACTATTTGCTCAAGATTATATAACTAGTAAACGTTAGATGTATGAATAGAACTCAGATAGTCTTCCTAGCTTACAAAACTGCCTCTATTTTTTGGCAGCTGGCGGAGATGGGGATCCCAACCCTTGATCTTAGTGTTAGAAGGCTGTGCTCTAACCAACAGAGCTAACCCGCCAGCCCTGAACTGTCTTTTACTGATGGAAATAAAATTCCATTTGGATCACGTGTAAAATATATGCCAAGAACTACAGCAAGATCTGTTTCTTTACACGAGACTGAATCTACACAAAGGAGAACCAACCGATTTGTCTTTTATGAAAAGTGAATGGGGACTGAGGTCAAAGAGTTTACAAGATATCATGTAAAATGTCAAATCACGTTGTTTTAGAGAGCCTTCAATAGATTAAGGAGATTATTTTCCTTAGCCTTAAGCTGTCTATTTTTCTTTTTTAAAAAAAGATGACCGGTAACAGGATCTTAACCCTTGACTTGGTGCTGTCAGCACCACGCTCAGCCAGTGAGCGAACCGGCGGTCCCTATATAGAGATCCAAACCCGTGGTCTTGGTGGTGAGCCACGGGCTGCCCGGCTATTTTTCACGTGGCAACATTAATGGACTTAAAGGTCCTGGAGAGAAACAATTGCCATTGTAACTGCAATTTCCAGGACAATTTCTGGTATGAAATAATTAACAATAACTATACCTATCGCTTAGTGTTGTTTATTACTTGCTAGGCATCCTTCCAAGGGCTTTACATGTGTTAAATTCGTTCCTCACCACCACTCCACGCCCTGGGTGCTATTACTACACTAACCTTACAGAGAAAGGCCTCAGGCACAGGGAGAGGTTAAGTGACTCGTCCGTGGTCACATGCCTGTGGATGGCAGAGCCGGGAGCTGACCAAGGGTTGCTGTTCTTAACCACTCTGCTACCTACGGCCTCAGAGAGTCGATATTTACCCGTTACCGTAACCGGGTGGGATGCTGTTGAAAGGTTTTCGGGGCCCCATCTAGTGCTGTGTTTTGTTCTGCTAAGGCTTTTAGCTCCTGACGGAGGCCGTCCACCGCCGGGAACCACCGGCCGTCGGGCTGTTAAGGCCCCCTCGTCAGGGAGCGCCCGGGGCAGAGGACAGAGGGGCAAACCCGCTCAGCAGCCCACTCCGCAACCGTCCTCTGCGCGGAGACAACAAATCAGGAACCCAGGAGGAGAAATACCAGCGGGGCCTCCTCAGAGGTCGAGAGGTGGGAAAAGGCCGGGGAGGGAGAGCAGCGCAGGGCCCGGCCGGCTAGAGGAGGTGCCCGGAAGGGGATGCGGGACGGGGTGGACTCACAGATCCAGGAGCTGACTGACCCGCCGCGGCCGAGGCATCGCGACCGCCCTCGGAAGCCTCTTCCGCGGAACCAGGGCCTCCAGAACCCAGCCAGGGACCTGCCGCCAACTCCAGTCGCCCGCGCGACGCGAAGGCCCTTGTGATGTCACAGATTCTTCCGGCGATCAGGGCGTGGCCACGCTCGGGACTACGGAGGGAAAGTACAGAACACCCCTTGGGGCGGAACCACTGAGGGCTGCGCGTAAAAGGCGGGGTATGATAATATATAGAGAAGCCCTAACTCGGGTGAAGCACGACGGGAGTTGTAGTTCCTCCATCCCGCGGGCGTTGGCCCTCAGCTGGGCTCCGGGCAGTTCTCTGGAGTTCCAGCCCTGCCAGCAGCCTAGCCGCTACTCCACGAGTCGAGAGCTATCCTGTGGCGAAGGGAGTGCTGACAGGTCGCTGCTCTTACTCAAGGGGTGCGTTGGATGCTGGGCCATGGATTTGGCATTGTGCACGGGAGAAGCCCCATGTGACCTGGAATACGGACTCCGGTAACATCAAACAAGAGCGATCAGAGAGAGAGGATCCGAGAGTGACCGCCGTTTGCTGAGCACTTGCTATGAAGCACGCAGAGCTACGTGCTTTCCGTGCTTTATTTTAATAATTAATCATATTCGTTATAATCCTGTGAAGTCGGAATTATTTAGCCTTATTTTACAGATGAGGACACTCCATGCCAATAATACACTGAGTAAGAACTTCATTGTGGATGAAGAAGGGACTTATTGAAAACAGAAAGATTTGAATAAAAGAAAGCACACCTTTCCCCAGGTGGAATTCTCTTTCTTTGGTTCTCCAGCAGAATACTTGCTGCTTTTTAGTGCTTTTTCATTCTTTCTTGTTCTTTTCTTTAATTTGTTCTTTATATGTCTATGACCTCCTCCCATGTATCAAGAATGTTCGTAAAGACATCTACAATGCTGAATCCTTTTCTGAAGATTTTCAGTTTTACTCTGACCAGTTCCATCAGAGGAATCACTATGTGTGGCAGCGTAGCCTTATGAAATGTATTTCTTAAATAATAAGGCTTGAAGGTCAAAATTATAACTTGATCAATGAGCTGCAGAATGGATGGTATCTGCAGGCATGAAAGTAACATTAATCTCCTCGTACATCTCCATCGGAGCTTTGGGTTACCAGCTGCATTGTCAATGAGCAGTAACAGGTATTTTAAAAGGAAACTTTTTCTGAGCAGTAGGTTTCAACAGTGGCTTAAAGTATTCACTAAACCATGCTGTAAACAGATGTGCTGTCCTCTGGGCTTTGTTGTTTCATTTACAGAGTGTAGGCAGAGTATATTTAGCATAATTCTTAAGGGCCATAGAATTTTTGGAATGGTAAATGAGCATTGGCTTCAACTTAAAATCACCAGAGGCATAACCCCTAACAAGAGAGGCAGCCTGTCCTTTGAAGCTTTGAAGCCATGCATTGACTTCTCTATGAAAGACCCAGATGACATCTTGTTCCAACGGAAGGCTGTTTCATTTACACTGAAAATCTGCTGTTTAGTGTAGCCACTTTCATCAATGACCTTAGCTAGATCTTCTGGATAACTTGCTGTAGTTTCTGCATCAGCACTTGCTGCTTCACCTTGACTTTTATGTCATGGAGGAGGCTTCTTTCCTTAAACCTCACAAACCAGCTTCTGCTATATTCAAGCTTTTCTTCTGCAGCTTCTTTACTTATCTCAGCCTTCACAGAATACAATTAAAGTAAATGCCTTGCTCTGGATCAGGCTTTGGCTTAAGGCAATATTGTGGCTGGTTTGATCTTCTATCCAGACCACTAAAACTTTCTCCATATCAACAATAAGGCTATTTTGCTTTCTTATCATTCCTGTGTTCACTGGAATAGCACTTTTAATTTCCTTCAAGAACTTTTCCTTTGTATTCACAACTTGGCTATTTCACACAATAGACCTAGTTTTGGCCTATCTTAGCTTTCAACTCGCCTTCCTCACTAAGCTTCATCATCTCCAGCTATTGATTTTAAGTGAGAGACATGTGACTCTTCCTTTCACCTTGGACACTTAGACCCATTGTAGGGTTATTAATTAGCCTAATTTCAATATAGTTGTGTCTCAGGGAATAGAGAGGTCCAAGGAGAGGGGGAGATATGGGGAAATGGTCAGTTGGTGGAGCAGTCAGAACACACGCAGCATTTATTAAGTTTGCCATCTTGCATGGGTGTGGTTCACGGCACCACAAAATAATTACAAGAGTAACATCAAAGATCACTAATCACAGATTACCATCACAGATATAATAATAATAATAATAATAATAATAAGTTTTAAATATTGCAAGAATTACTGAAATGTGACACAGAGATATGAAGTAAGCACATGCTGTTGGAAAAATGGCACCAATAGACTTGGTCTTCACAGGGTCGTCACAGACCTTCAGTTTGTAAAAAATGCAGTATCTGATGCACAATAAAGCAAAGCACAATAAAACAAGGTACGCCTGTATTCCCTCAGCCACAGGATTGGTTCAAGAATAGGCACATGGGCATGTGACCTATGTGAAAGCATTAAGAAGAAGGAAAAGTGGAGATTTTGGGGAAAGAAGCTTCCTTAAACTTATGACAATACTTTGTGAAGCAGCACTCTTTTCTCAACATTGTCATGTTGAATGAAATTAAACAGAGGAAGGCAGAGTATGAGAATTACAGAAGAACAGCCAGGGTCCCAATTAAATCATGCCTGAGCATCACTCCTTCTCTCTATTTTCTATTACATAATTTAATAAATTCCCTTTGTTGTTGATAAAATCAATGGAGTTGAATTTTCCATTTCTTTCTGTCAAAAACACTCTAACAGTAACATATGCATAGCAGGAGTCACCCGCATATGGGTGAAAATTTAAGGTTTAGGAAGGGACGAGCCCACCTAACAGGTATATGTAAAGTGAGAACAACAAAAATCCTTAGAGAAATAGCTGAAGAACACATTTATTGGCTGGCAGTTGACACTGAGGAGTAACCAAAGAGGTAAGAAAAACCAACGAAACAAACAAAGAAACGAGTTGGGGGGGGGGTACAGAAGATAAACAAATGATCAAAACTGTTACATGCTACAGAGAGGTAAAGTAAGATAAGACTTGAAAGTAATTTAACAATAAGAAGATCACTGAGGGTCATTGAGGTGGTGGTGGAGGATGCAGCCTGATCTTAATGGGAAGATGAATGGGAAGTGAGGAAGCCAATACATAAGTAGCCTGCTCCCACTCACAATAAATACTTGTTGAAATGAATTGCTGCTTCTATTCAGACTCACAATGAGAAGAGAGGTATTTCTCAAGAGTATAGCTGTACTTCAAAGATGGTAAAGTGGGACAGTTGAGAACTATTATTTATGGAGCTTCTAGGTGTCAAAGATGATAAATACTTACCTGATCTCATGTAATCATCAAACAAGTCTGAGGTATCATGTATTTTATAGATGAAGGTGAGAGCTTTCCCAAATAAAAAGGTATATCAGACTCCAAAGACCATGCTCTTTCTACTCTATCTGGGTACCCAGGAGAGAGGTTTATGGTTGGCTTAGTCCGTTTTCTGTTGCTATAACTGAATACCTGAGACTGGGTAATTTATAGAGAAAAGAAATTTATTTCTTACAGTTTTGGAGACTGGGAGGTCCAAGGTCAAGGAGCTCCATCTGGTTAGGTCCTTCTCTCTGGTGAGGACTCTCTGCAGAGTTCAGAGGCAGCACAGGGTACCACATGATGAGGAGGCTCAGGACAAAGAGCCAAACTGGCTTTTACAACAGACTCATTCTCATGATAATCCATTAATCCATTAACCCATTAATCCATTAACCCATTAATCCATTCATGGATTAATCCATTCATGAGGGCAGAGCCCTCATGACCTAATCACCTCTTAAAGGCCCCACCTCTTAATACTATTACCTTGGGGATTAAATTTCAACATGAGTTTCGGAGGGGACAAACATTCAAACCACAGCAAAGGTGCATCCGAGATCAGCAATATAACTTGCAGAGTCCCTTTAAAAAAATTAAAGGAGCTGGCCGACTGACTCGTTAGAGAGTAGTGTTGTAACACCAAGGTCAAGGGTTTGGATCCCCACACTGGCCAGCCACCAAAAATAAATAAATAAAATAAAATAAAATAAATTATTAAGAATTTCAACATGGTACTAGCAGAGCATTAAGCCAAGGGTTGGTCTGTGTGCCTGCACATGTTGTCTACCCATGAAACCAGCCCCGGGTGCATCCAACCTCAAGATTTCCCAAGAAAATCATTTCCAACTACTCACTATTCCAGAGCCCTTCATCAAAATTAAAGTTAGAGGCAAATAAAAGCACAGGGAAACATGTTTACTGGAAGTTCAAGGAAACCAGGCTTTCGGAAATAGTGGCTGATCAGATAGAATAAGCAGAATTTATAGCTCAGATAATATTGCAGATATTTATCGTTCAAATATGGCAATTAATTCAGATTGGATAAGAACAAGATGTTCCGTCTTTTGGTAAAGAAAACAGGATGTTCTTGTTTTTGTGGCTTATCTTTAGAGGCAAAGCTTTTAGGATTTCCTGTTAATCAAGGCTTTTAGGAGATTCCTGTTATTCATGGTTTATCTTGGAATGTGAACTATTAGGAATGGAAGTTTTTTCTGGTCTGTAATAAGTGATTTGTGGCCAGGGATAAGCTAAGGGCAAGACGTTGTTTTCCGCTTTTCATCTCTTTGCTTGCTGTGGCCATTTCACTGTAGTTTCCTCTAGCTCAGAGCCTGCTCCATTTCCTACCATAGGTGCCATATAAAGAAACCTTTATTACAATCTGTTGATCTGGGTAGGCTATATAAGAATAATAAGCAAAATTATTTTTCTTAAATTGTGTTATTAATTCATATTATAATATATATGATACTCATGTATGTATATGGAAACATATACAATAAATATATGTATATTTTAAATGATTAAGTAAGTCTCATATATATAGATATATAAGTACGTGCACATTTACATAAACAGGACGGAGATAAATCAGATGAGCCCCTACTTTATTATCCTACCATGTGTAGGTCACTTCCAAATAGGAGAGCCCCTAATTGGTCTCTGTGAGAAAATAACGTATGCTCTTTTTAATTTAGTTTCTTTTTATATCTCATATTAAGTCATACTCCCGGATAACTGTGGTCTTCCCTCAGGATGCTGAGAGCCAGTGCAATAAAAGCATCCTGGTTTTCCCTCAGGATGCTTAAGCTACTATCTTTTTTAGTTAGCTTCACTTGTTTTTTTTATTTTTTAAAAAGTCATATAATTCCTAACTCACAATTATTGGTCATTTGCAATGGAATCAAATACCTGTATTTCTGTCAGATAATGAGACTTTAAAACCCCATTAATTACACTCATTCAAACAAATATTTAATACCTGCTATGTGTTAGGCAGAATGTTATCAGTAAACAAATATGTCCTATAGGAGCTTACATTCTAGTGTGAGAGATAGAAAAGTACACATACAAAACAGGATGTGGAGATAAGGACTATCAAGAACAAGATGAAAGAGAGGGAGTTTTGCTTTTGCCCAAGTGGTCAGGAAGGCATCTCTGGGACTGCGCATATTTGCTGAGATCTGAAGGATAAGAAGGAGCCAGTCACGAAGAGATCTGGAGACAGTGGGAAGAGGAAGACTTTGAAGCCAACATGTGCTTGGTATCTATCATCTGATGGACAGAAGGATGTCAGTGTGACTGGATGGAGAGGGGAGTAGGAGGAGATAGAATTGGACAAACCAGAGGCCAAATCAGGTGAAAACTTGATGATCAAAGGACTGAATGAATTTGAATGTTCTTCAAAATAACATTCAAGTGAAATGGAAACACTGAAGGGTTAAGGAAAGGGACTGATACCATTTGGGCTACAGTGTAACAAATGGAAGGGGCTGTGCCTCTCCCTTCTCCCCCTAAAAACGTTAGCCCTCCCACCCCCTGCAAGGTGGAGGATGTCCTCCAGTGATAGAGAGGGTGACGATGGTGGTGGTACACAGCTAGGACATCTACAGGACTTCCGTGCCTGGGCTCTAACATCTGCAGGCCCACGTTGCTGTCGTGGCAGTCGTTGCACCTGGAATGTCAGCATCGTAGGCTCCCAAGTCTCAGAACCATGGAGCCTGCATGTGACTAAGAGCTTGGCATCTGACTTCAGCATCTGACCTTTATTTTAGTTTAAAGTGAGTCACTTGACTCGTTAGTAATTCAGTTTTTTCACTTGTAAAATAAGGATAGTAACACGAGAGCACTTCAAAAAGCTCATGGAAAAATTCATACTATCTTTCAATTCTACTTTTCCAGGAGCTTTTTGGAGTACACTAGTACAATGTCTTATCCAAAATCCATGAGGACTGATATGTCTCAGTATTCAAATTTTCAGAATCTTTTAAAGCTTTCATGGTGTCATATGCCACATATTATGAGACACCCCCATGGGGGTCTAGGCCATAATCCAATGCATTAATATTTCTGCATTGAAAGCTATTGCAGTGGACAGACTCTTAGGTGTCCCCACAATCCTGGCCTCCCAGTGTTCACTCCCTTATGTGATCCTCTCCCCTTGATGGTGGGCAGGACCTGTGGCTTGCTTCCAACTGAAAGAATATGGGAAAGATGATGGGATGTGTGTGATTATATGTACATGATTATGTGATTATGTTACATAAGATCATAGTGCCCATCTTGCTGGAGTCTTTCTCTCCCTCACTTTCTCTCTCCCCCCTTCCCCTACTTTCATTCTGGCCTTTAGGAAGCAGATGACCATGTTAGGGGACTCTACATGGATTCTCTACAAGGGAAATGGGCAACATCTAAGAGCTGAGGGAAGTCTTCAGGCAACAGGCAACAAAAAACCCCTGAAGCCCTTGGTCCTATGATCTCAAAGAACTGAATTCCACCACTAACGTGCATGAGCTTGGAAGTGAATCCTTCCCTATCTGAACCCAGATGAGACTGCAGCCCCTGCTGACACCTTGATTGTAGTCTCGTGCTATGGATTAAATTGTGTCCCCTCAAAGTTTAAAGTATTAGAAACTTAATCTCCACTGTGATAGTGTTAAGACGGTGGGAAATTCTATAATGATAACTGAAAGGTGGGGCCTTGAAGAGGTGATTAGACTGTGAGGACCATGCCCTAGTGACTAGATTATTTCATTGATGGTTTAATGGTGGTCATGGGCATGGTTCTGATGGCTTTAAAAGGAGATCTGTGAGAAGCTCCCTTTCTCTTTGCTTCTGCCATTTTGCCATGTGATACTCTGTCACTGTAGACTCACCATCAAAGAAGGCCCTCATCAGATGTGTTCCCAGGGCTTTGGACTTCCCAGCATTTGAAATTGTGAACAATAAATATTATTTCTTTATAAATTACCCAGTTTCGGGTATTTTTGTTATAAGCAACAGAAATGGCCTAATACATCTTATGAGACCCTAAGCAGAGGGCCCAGATGAGTCATGCTCAGACTCCTGACCCACAGAAACTTAGAGATAGTAAATATGTGTTGGTTTAAGTCACTAAGTTTGTGATAATATGGTTACATAGCTGAAGGAAATGGTTAATGGACTTCTGTAGTCAGCACCCACGGACGTGTTCACTTGGTGAACTCACAAACGAGTTAACCAAGAAATGTCAAGGATTGCAAACAATCCTTGAGAACGCTTGAAGTCGTGAGAACACTTTTTTGGGATGTGCCCAGGAGGCGCATTATAGATAACCAAGTGGTTGAGAAGGGAGGTAACGGCCTTCTGCTCTTGAGAAAAGTATAACAGAATTTATGCATTAATAATTATCTCGCATGCACGAGCTTGCTAAATGTAATAAAAGCTGTAACAGCGGCTGGGTCGGTGCTACTTGCCTGAGAGAGCAGTGGCCCCCCCCTCTTCACCTGCATCTTGTCTGCTGCGTCTTCCTTCGCGTCTCTGATCATTTTAATCAACACGTAGCAATAGAATACTAATAAAATAAGGATACTCATGCCTTTTCCCCCTGATTTTTACAACTTATAAATAAAAAAATATTTTTTAAAAATTATAACTTAAATAGCCTCACATCTGTTCAGGACAAAATTTTGTCACCAGAAGAGGTTTGGCAGCAAATATAGGAAAAGTATTTGGTTTTCAGAATTTTGAGGGCTTCGGGGCCGGCCTGGTGGTGCACTGCTACAGTGCGCTGCTTGGGAGTGCGGTGGCGCTCCCGC
>NW_007726484.1:681627-689940 GCF_000696425.1 Galeopterus variegatus
GCGGGCGGGGCGGGGCGCGGGAGCGACGCCGAGGGTTGTGATCTCGTTGCCGGTCCCCGGTCCGGTACGGGGGCAACACTGAGGGTTGCGATCCGTTGCCGGACACGGAAAAAAAGACAAAAGACAAAAAAAAAAAAAGGTTTTAGCATTAAGATTTGTATCCCACGTGAAAAGTCAGAGTAAAATGGTTTCAGGATTGGTTATTCAGTGGCTCAAAAACATTACGACTCCAGCTCAGCATCTCCGTGATTCCCTTGAGTATTCTCCTCATGCTTGCAAGATGGCTCTACAGATCCAAGCAATCCATCTTTGCACTAAGGTGCCTGGAGGCAGAGAAAATGTACCTGTTTTTCTCACTTTTCTTTTAAATGGCACGAAATCTTTGCCTGGAAGAACCCTCCCGCAGCACCTTCAGTATTATAACTCCTATCATGACCAAACCAATCACTGCCAAAGGAAATAAGACATATCTTTGACTTAGATCAACCATGATTCATCCCTCAGGGTTCAGGATGGGCCTGACTGCTCTTGTAGCACATGGCCACCTGACACCTGAACAAAATCAGGATTCTTTTAAAAAGTAAGGGGAGGGGAAAGGGGATATCTGTAAACTACAAGCACTGTCATCCATGGACAGTCAGGGAAGAACTAAAAGGGGTGGAAAGATGGTAAGCAGTGATGACCTAGGGAGGTCAAGTTTTACTTAAGACTTGCAAAGAAGTTGTCAGTCTTGTAAAATCTGGAGACTAGCATTCCAAGGGTGAAGAAGAACAAACCACTACTTATGGATACAGGGTTTCTTTCTGGGGTGATGAAAATGTTCTAAAATTGAATGTGGTGATAATTGCACAATTCTGCAAATACACTAAGATCTATTAAACTATATACTTTAAATGGGTGAATTGTGTGGTAGATGAATTATATCTCAATAAAGCTGTTATTTAGAAAAAAGAATAGTAAATGCACATGCCTCAAGACAAGACAAACTTGGTACGAATCAGAAGAACCGTTTGACTCAACTGGATCTGATTCAGTGAAGAATTCTCACACAGGACCTTTTATCATTGTTCATCTATTAACACAAAGCGTATGGAACTCAATTTCAGACTTCCAATGAAAGAGATATACATATATTTTCAGGCAGGATATTTCCTATTGGTGCTTTTTTTTCCCCAGGAATGCACAATTTTTCTAGACTTCAAGCCACTTGGCATGTGTGGCCTCCAACAGACCCGCAGCCAGTTATTAGGTAGGAACTTGCCTCATCTGAAGAACTTCTCCTATACTTACATGATTCTCCTTATTAGTGACATCTGGTCTACTACTTAAGCTGGTAATTTTCTACTGGATACAAGCTTTAACAACAGATATTACACAAGTTGGTTTCTCACTTCCCCTTTTGTAGTTGAGGTTATTATTGCTGGGGGGTTTTTTTGTTTTTTTTTTTCCTGGTCTTGCACAACTGCAAGAATGTGTTTTTTCAAAACTAGGTTAAGCATCTTGCAGCCAGGCCTTTCAACTTCCTGCAGTGGTGCAGAGGTGTAAGTGAGCATTTGCCAAGAACTGACACTTGTCCAAAGCTGTGCAAGAGAAGGAGAGTAAGTCTATCTCACACACATAATTGAGGAACAAAAGAAGACCAGTGTTGCTAAAGCTTAGGGAGGAAGGAGAAAAGGACAGAGAGGTAGGCAGGGACTAGATCATATAGGGCTTTGAGGATTGTAGACATTCAGATTTTACAGCTAAATACAATCAGGAGATATTGGAGGGCTTTAAACAAGGACATGACAGGATCTGATACGCATTTTTTTCTTTTTCTTTTTGAAAAGATGACCGGTAAGGGGATCTAACCCTTGACTTGGTGTTGTCAGCACCACGTTCTCCAAAGTGAGCCACGGGCCAGCCCTCTGATATGCATTTTTAATAGATCAGTCTGAAGCCATAGATTTTAGGAAAATATCTATAACACAAATAACTCATATGTAGAGTTTAAAAAGTACTCATACAAATCAATATGATAAAGACAACACAATTAGAAATTAGCAAAATATTTGAGCAGGCATTTCCCCAAAGAGGAAATCCAAATGATCAGTAGACATATGAAAAGTGTTTTATCTCATTAATCAACCAGGGAATTACATGTTAAAACAACAAGATACCTGTGCAGGCCACTAGATTGATAAAAGCAAGGGAAAACAATCTTACAGTACTGAGGAACTTTGACAATGCCAATGAAAACTCATCCTCTGGTGGTCAGAATGTTAAATTTGTATAACTATTTTGGAAAATAAAAAAAAAAAATTGAGGATGCATATCTCCAAGTTTATTAGACAGCCCAATATCTGCATTTTCCTAGATATGTATCTTAGAGAAACTCTTGCCCACAAGTACCAGGAGGCATGTATCAGAATATTCATTGTAGCACTAATCACAACTGAAAACATCCTAAAGTCCACAAATAATATAATGAATCATGGTATTAATTATGATATATTATGTTATGAAATTCTATACAGAGCTACAGCTATATGCACCAGGACAGATGATGCTAATGAACATTACATTGATCCAAAAGAAGCAAGTCACAAAAAATATATATACAGTGAGATTTCATTTACACAACTTCAAGATGGGTAAAACTAAACTATTGTTTAGGGATGTATACATATGTGATAAATCTAAAGCAAGAGAATGATCATACATACACAAGTGCATGCATGCACATGCAACGAACTGCAGTTATCTCTGTAGAAAGTCAGGAGAAATGAACAGGAAGGGGCCTTATGAGGTATTGAAAGTGTTCCATTTCTATGAAGAAAGAAGTTTTTAATTTTGATGATGTCCGACTTATCTTTTTTTTTCTCCTTTGATTGCTTGTACTTCTGGTGTCATAGTTAAGAAATCCTTACTAAGTCTATGGACACAAAGATTTACCCCTATGTTTTCTTTGAAGAGTTCTAGTTCTCACATTTAGATCTTTGGTCCATTTTGAGTTAATTTCAGAAGCATCAGGGGCCTAGAGCTAGAGAGTCCTAATATTTAGAAGACATGCAGAGAAAAGAGGTAGGTACTAGCAAGGAGATTGAGAAGGAGCAGCCAGCAATGAAGGAGGCAGACTGAGTATAGTTTCAGGACAGCTTAGAGAAGAAAGTGTTTCAAAAAAAAAGGAATAGCCAAATACTACTAAGAGATTAACTATGATTTGGATGGGAACTACTCATTAGATTTGGCAAGGTGAAGATGGTCAGAAACTTTGTTAGATGTTTTAATGGAAGAAGCAGGTGTTAGTGCCTTCACCAAATTCTGAACAGGATATTTGCTAGCATGCACACAGGACAATAATTCCTCTTTCACAATGAATGCTATCGACGTTACACAATGTCAAATAAGTCACTTGACAGCGTAAATTTGTCAGTAGCTTCTTTTGCTTCCTCTCAGAGCATATTTTCAATAACTTTGCACCTGGTTTTTACAAACTTTTTGACAACTGTTAGAACTACCTATTTTAGTATATGAGGAATACAATGCTGAGTAAGTATCTGTAGTTTTGGTCTCTTTCTGACTTGAACAAAAGAATTATTTAATGTTGTACTATACTGTTTTGTGCTAGTAATAAAAAATCTAATTGGTTTACCAGAGGTAACAGTGTTTAGTTACAAATCAAAATGAAAGAATCAATAAATTCATCACAAAAGTTGATAAAGTTCCTTAGAAGATAATACAGTATGAAAAAAGAATAGCTGGCTTGCTAATATCCACTTTCGTACTACTACTCGTATTTTTCTTTTTCATTTGTTTGTATGAAATTATCACACTTGCCTCTCTACCTATCTAAAAATGGGGGTTCCGTTCATTTTTTATATTTATGACATTTTGAACTTTAATATTCACATTACTGTTTCATCATTATGTTCTGCTTTAGTAAGACACTTTCAAAGTCCCTGTTAACATTTTTTAAAACATTGGCGATATAAGGCCATACAATAATAACCACATGGAAAACTAAAGTGTTGTGAAAATACTTTAAACCAAGATGAGTAGCTCCTGGTAACAATGATAGTGGAGACACATTGCCAAATGCAGCTTTTCAAGGACATGTGTTATCTTCAAAAATGAGATTATCACTAAGAATGTAGCAGGACTTAAGATGTGAAAAGATAGTGTAAAGTTAGCATTTTTCCTTTTTGGGGAGGAAATCACCAAAAGTAAAAAGCAGAATGAGGAAAAGAAACTATGAGACAAATCCCTAAATTACAACATAAGCGGAAGGGTTGAGTATGGGAGGATGTTAAGGGTGCAGATTTTAGAAATATTTTATTAGATTGAGGGTCTGGGATTGGATTTGGGTCAAAGTTAAGTTTAAGTAGCAAAATATACTTAAATCTCTTGTGTGGAGCCTAAATTTCTTGTTTCAAAGGAAAGAATGAGATTCATAGGCTACTTTCAGGAGCTTCCTTGGATCCCACATGGTTATAAGAAGCAGAGAAAGTGCAGCAACGTATGCATCACATAGATAAGTTGTATTTGCAGAAAACAGTCTGTATCTGTGACAGTAGGGAGAAGAGACACATCACATTGTGAATATCCCTATAACAGCCTGTCTCCATTGGCTGGGGAGAAGTAAAGTCCAAACAAACTCATATACTAATACTGGGTCATACACAAAATTCCTGGTGGCCTGAAAAACAGTAGAGAACCAGACTGTCAGGAAGCTGCCATGATGGGCAGGAAGCCAGAAAGAACAGTGTTGGCCTGAGGAAGTATTCCTATTGCAACACCATTGTGGATACCAAACCCTAGAATGGTTGCTGAGTCTGGGACACTCTGAGCCAAAAGCCCTGAGGAGAGCTAAAGTGTTTATGGTTACTGACGGGAATAAAAACAAACCTTGTCTGGAGCTCTCCAAGTTTGATCCAGAGCACTCCCACAGATTACGATGAAACAATGAACTCACAAATAAGATTACCCAACACATAAGAGGGCAATCACCATGAGTGAGGGTCAGCAGAAACAATAAACAGATTTAGATTCCCCAAAGATTTCAAATATTGTAATCATAATGACATACATACAACATAAAACAGCTATGTATAAAGTGTTAAAAGAAATAAAGCATGTAATTTAAAAAGTGAACATTTAACTAGACACACTCAGAAATGAACAGAAACATTTTGGAAACAATCCAAAAGGAGGAAGAAATAAAAAGATATAATTGGGAGTGGGAGAGGGGAGGCTTCATTGGAGGGATTAACTAGCAAATTATACAACTCAAAAAGTGAGAATTTATGAACCAGAAGATATACCTGAAGAACTAATCCAGAATGCAACAAAGAGAAACAAGGAAATGGAAACTATGAAAAAAAGGTTAAAAGATATGGAAGACAGAATGAAAAGATCTAAAATACACTTAAATAGAGTTCCACTTAGAAAGAATAGTGAGAAAAGAGGAGAAGCAATATGTAAAGAGATAATGAGTGTGAATTTTCCAGGACTAACGAAAAGCATAAATCCACAGATCTTGAAATCTAAGAAGAAAAAAAAAATAAGGGAACAAAAAATACTAAAATATAATTCAAGAAAAAATTGCAGAATTAAAAGGAAACTTGAGTCTAGAAATGTAAAGAGATGTGTATTATTTAAAAAAATTCCAAGTGGTCAAGACTAATATGTGTCCTCATAAAATTATTAGATTTCTGTCGGGCCTTAAAAACTAACGCTACCTTAAGTGACATTACAAGCGGCGCCATTATGGGCCCATAAGGGCATATTAACGTGGCAGCCTAAGATGGTGCTGGGAGGAAGTAGGGTGGGAGTGTCTGTGGGAACCTTGCCTTAGCCCTTATTGGCCAAATACGCGCTTCCGTGCTCGTGAACACTGCATGATTGCAATAGCTAGGCATTGAGATAGGATGCATGCTCTTGTAACCTTTAAGCTGATTGGAGGATGTAAAAACCTCCCTTCCCCATATGCCTTTAAAAGCAAGTGCTTGTGTGATAATAAACGGAACTGCTCAACAGAACCCCAGCACGTCTGAGTGTCTTTTAATGGGCTGGTTGGGGCCGGCAGCTGTGCTCACCTCTCTTCATGGCTCTCTTCCCCCATCTCCTTCCAACGGGGACCGGAGGGAAAGAGGAATCTGGACAATTCGCTCACCTACCAAGGGAGAGACTGATAACGAGGCTAGGGCTGTTCGGGTTGGCAGGTGGTGGACCTGACAGATTTCAAAAATAAACAACTATTTGAATGACAAAGAGAATAAATTACTTATAATGAGGAAAGCCTAGGCTGACTTCAGATTTCTCCACAACATTCACTCCTGGAAGACACTGTAGATAGAATAATACCAATAAAATCCTCGAGAACTAGGTATGATGCAGGAATTTTATATCCAGTCAAACTGTTGCTTAAGTATAAAGGCAAACGGTTTTGAAAACACAACATCTTTCTGGCTAGGCACAAAAAAAAAAAAAAAAAGATTACGCACTAGACAAAAATATAAACATTCATAATCATCAGAAGAAATGTACATACAACAAAGCAAAATCTCACAAAGGAAATTATCTTTAACCTTGAAAATATGAATCATAACACAAAATAACATGACATAATTATGACCAAACATATCTTTCTTATCAAAAATTGTAAAGAATTGTAATAATTGTAAATGAGTTAAACTCATCCAGTAAAACGGAAAAAAAGTCAGATAGGATCACAGATTAAGAATAATTCAACACTAAAAAGAAAGAGAAACCTAAAACTAAGAGATTTGGAAGAATGGAAAAGGAAAAGAAAAAAATGACAAAAATCATTTTTACTTATCTTGTATCACTGTGTCATGCTCAAAGAGACACTACTTGAGCAAAGATTCCTTCTTTTCCCATACCAACTGTCACGGTATTAGGTTGTGTTTAAAATGTGTGTCGTTTATTGCAATCTAAAAAGAAACTATGGGTTTCTATGAAAAGTCAGGTATTTGTTCCCTAAGCTATCTTGTCACTTTTATAACAGTTTACCACTATTCTTTATAATGTGAAAGACTGAATCCTGAATGTGTTAAGATGGTATTAATCATGTCACTGTCACGTCACTAAGTTTAATGCTGTTTTTTTAAAAAAAAGTTTTTTGGAAAGTCAACCTATGTACTAAATTGCTTCCAGGTAATCTCCTATTTCCTAAAGTGCATTGAAGTTATCTCAAAGATTGGGTGGATTTTTTGGTGACTGCTGCTTTCAATAGTGATGAACAACTACCACTGTATAGTCAACAGGTTTAAGAGGTTGCAGATTTTTCCTCAGTTTACAGCAGTCGTGTGGAGGAATGTTGGTATGCAGCAGAGGAACTTAAATATTTCATTTTAATTCAGAAGCCTGACCAATTGCTAGACAAAAGAAAAAAACTGGAGAAAAAAAGAAGCATAATTTAATGCTTCATAAGTAGCATTTATATTTATAGCACTAGTGTACATTTCGAAACTTTCAGAGTTGGGAGTTATGGGGAAGGGGAAGACGTGGGTATGAAAAGTTCGAGTAAAGAAAATTGTTTTGATTAAATATATTTAGTTTGATCTGGGTATTTTTGGACCACATTATTAAATTAACTGTTGAGCTACAGCTGAGTTGTTCAGATGACACTTTTGATAAGCAATGTATGAACGTGAATCACTCACCAATTGAACTTTATGGAGCTTATTTTATGATTTAAAATATTGTACTGTATGTAGGAGTTATGTTACTTTCTCCTTATTTGCATGTTTACCATATACTTTGATATTTGAAATGTTATGTACTGGAAAGGCCACTTATATTTCTAGAGCAGATTGGATTTTATGCACTTTTTTTTGCTTGAATTAACAGCAATAACAAAAATGAAAAACAAAAAACAAACAAAAACAGATAAATGAAAGGGCAATCTGTACTAGGCTAATTCAGACAAAAGTGGTCCTGATCTTAATTTCAAATATAATCGAGTTTGGGACAAAAAGCATTAAATAAGGCAAGGACATTTCATATGCTAAAGGCCGCAATTCACAGAAATAAGTTATGAATATCTGTTTACAAATAACATAGCATCAATATAAGCATAGCCCTTAAAGCAAAAATTAAGGTCTACACAGAAAAGTAGAGAGAAACACAATAATGGTAGGAAACTTTAATTTACCCCTCTCAGTCCATGACAGATAAAGTGTATATAAAAAAATAAGGATAGGGCCGGCCCGGCGGCGCACTGCTACAGTGCGCCGCTTGGGAAGCGCGGCGGCGCTCCCGCCGAGGGTTCGGATCCCACGTGCAGACCGGCGGCTCACTGGCTGAGCG
>NW_007726484.1:690277-694179 GCF_000696425.1 Galeopterus variegatus
CAAAAAAAAAAAAAAAAAAAAAAAAAAAAAAAAAAAAAAAAAAAAAAAAGGATATAGTGGACTTAAATAACGTAATAAAGTAGAGCTAATTGATATATGTTAAACTTCGTGATTCTGAAAACAGAGAATATAACTTTTTATATTCCAAATAAAAAAGGAAACCTCAATAAATTTCAAAATGATAAAACAGTACAGACAACTTTCTCTAGTAGCAATGCAATAAAACTAGAAGGCAATAATGTAACAAGGAAACAAATGCCTTGTTGTTTTTGGAAATAAAATATATTGGGCTAAACAGCTCTTGAGCCCAGGACAAAAATCCAAATGGAATTGCAGACTATCTAGAAAGTAATGGTAATAAAAATATTACATATCAGAACATCTGCAATACTGCTTAGGGTAAACATTATATTTTAAATATTTTCCTTACAAGTTCTGAGCAGGGAAAGAAATTTTCTGAAATTCTCCTCAACACTTACCTTAAAGAAAATGATATCAAATTACAAATGCAGAACTTAACAATAAGTGTTATATTAAAAACCAAAGCAAAAAATAATAATAAATAGATACTTTTGTAATATGCCACAATAGCCGGTAAATTGACCCGAATTTGTTCACAGTAGCTATGGATCATACTGTGGGATTCCAAAAATCTACTACATATGTAAAACATTTATCCTGTTTAGTAAGCAAAAGTCACTAGCAGCAAAATTATAATCCAAAAATCAGTGGAGTTCTAGGAATCAAAGTGTCTTTCAAACTCTTCTTATGGCAAAGCAAAAATGCAAGTCCAGACCTTAGCAAGGCAAGACTTTGTTTATGGTGACAATTGCCAGCAGAGAGACACTCAAAATCTAAGCCAGAAACATCTCAGGGAAGTGGTGAGCAAACAAAACTTTCATATGCAGAGGTAGGGGGACAGGTGGCTGTAGAAGGAGGAAGGGGCATACTAAAATTGCTATGGGAAGTATTGGATTTAATGAATTGTGTCAAATGTTGCATCAACAGCAAGAACAAGACAGCAAATTTCAGTTGGTGGTTAGGCACATCAGAGAGAGTTTGGGTCTGAGATGGAGCAAAGTAGTTAGAGTGCATAAAGTTCACATAAAGTTCAGGGCCTAGCTGTCCTTGTCAAAGCACAGTAAATTCATGTCAAGCACTACGTTTGACCAGGCTTGTCACTAGCTATCAGTGTCCACTAAGTGATTTTGTTTTTTTAGCAGATATTAATTGCATATATTCCAGGTCATGCTGACACAGATGTATCCTAGAATCTGGCTCCACAAATATTCCAAACAAGGTTTTATCCACAGGTAAACAAATCATAAAGCAGCTGGAAAATTTCACTATATTAATTAATAAGAAAGAATGAAAACAAATGAAGCATCCAAATGAAGTTAAAGATAAGCAAAATAGGCTATTAAAAAGATAAAAATAAAAATTACTTAATTAAGGGGAGAAAAGTTAGAATTAAATAAATAATTCAAGAGATGATTACTTGAAAGAAAAAAAAGATAAGTTAGCTAAGTTAATTAAGAAAAAAAGCAAAAAAATACTTGAGGAAATAATTTGGAAAGTCTAGATAAAATGGATTCTTTTAAAATAATTTATCAAAGCTGATCTCAAAAGAAACAGAAAATCTAAATAAACCAAATACTATAAAAGAAAGTACAAAGAATTGTCCCACAGAAAAAGCGCCAGGTTCAAATATTTTCATAGATGGTATGCTGCACCTTTAAGGAACAGATAATTCCAAAGTTAAGCTTTTTCAGAATATAGAGAAAGAAAAAAGCCTTCCAAATTCTTTCTATAAAGCAAGAATAGTTTTGATACTGATGGAGTTTGGATGTGTTGTCCTCTCCAAAATTCATGTGGAAATTTGGTCTCCAATGTGGCAGTGTTGGAAACTGATTGAGTCATGGGGATGGATCCCTCATGAATAGATTAATGCTCTCCCTGGGAGAGGAGGGGTAGTGAGTGAGCTCTCACTCTATTAGTTCCTGTGAGAACCGATTGTTTAAAGGACCATGGCACCTCTTGCTTCTCTCTCTTGCTTCCTCTCACCATGTGATCTGCTTGTACCCACCAGCTGCCTGTCACTTTCTGCCTTGAGTACAAGCAGCCTGAGGCCCATGCCAGACACAGCTGTCCCAGAATCATAAGCCAAATAAACCTCTTTCCTTTATAAATTACCCAGTCTCAGCTATTTCTGTTAGAGCAACACAAAATGGACTAAAACAGAAAATTGGTACCAGAAGTGGGGTGTTGCTATACAGATACCTGAAAATGTGGATGCTAAAACAGAAAATTGGTACCAGAAGTGGGGTGTTGCTAAACAGATACCTGAAAATGTGGATGCTGCTTTGGTACTGGGTAATGGGCAAAGGTTGGAGGAGTTTGGAGGACTTAGAAGAAGAGAAAAACATGAGGGAAAGTTTGGAATGTCTTAGAGACTTATGTGTTGGTGAGCAGAATGCTGATAGAAACATGGACAATAAAGACCATGAGGATGATGAGGTCTCAGATAGAAATGAGGAACTTATCAGGAATTGGACAAAACATAACCCTTGGTACACCATAGCAAGGAATTTGGCTGCATTTGGTCCTTGCCCCAGGACTTTGTGGAAGTTGGAACTTAGGAGTTGTGAACCAGAACATTTGGCCAAAGAAATTTCTAAGCAGCAAAGCATTAAGGAAGATGCATGGTTGCTTTTAAGAGCCTACTCTGAGTTAAGGCAGCAAAGGCATGATGTAAAGCCAGAATTTGAAAGGGAAGCAGAGCATAAAGATTTAGAAAATTTGCAGACTGGCCATGTGATAAAGAAGCAGAGAGCCAGAGAACAATGCAGCGGTGAAGCAGATAAACTTGTTGCCAAAGACATTATCTTGGCAGTGAGGCGGCCAGATGCTAATAGCAGAGAAAATGAGAGGAAAGCCCTGCAGGCATTTCAGAAGTCTGGAAGGGTGCCCCACCCATTACAGACCCTGAGGCCTAGAAGGACTGAGTTATCCTGGAGGACAGACCTGGGGCACAGCTGCCCTCAGGATCCTGCTCCCTGCATCCCAGCTGCTCCAGGTGGAGCAGCCCCAAGTGTGGCTCGTGTAGCAGCCCTGGAGAGTAGAGGCCCAAAACTTTGGTGGTGTTCATGTTGTGTTAAGTCTGCAGGCCAGCAGAACATGAGAGCCGTGGAGGCTTGGCAGCCTCCACCCAGATTCCAGAGGGTGTATGGAAAAGCCTGGGGGCCCAAGCAGAGACCTGCCGCAGGGGTTGAGCCACTGTAGAGGGCATCTAATAGACCAGTGCCAAGCAGGAAAGTGGGGTTGGAGCCCCCACAGAGAGCCCCCACCAGGGAAATGTCTAGTAGAGCCAAAGTAGCAGGGCTGCTGCCAGGACCCCACAACTGCAGGGTCAGTGGTAACATGCAACGCAGGCCTGGAAAAGCCACAGGCACCAGCATCGCCCACTGGGCTGTGCCTGGCAGAGCTGTGAGAACAAGGCTGCCTGATGCTTTGGGGGCCCAGATGCCCAGTTGTGCCCAGGATGCAGGACTTGGAGTCAAGGAACATTATTTTGGAGCTTTAAGACATAATGTCTGCCATGCTGGGTTTCAGACTTGTTTGGGGCCTGTTTTTCCTTTCTTTTGGCCTATTCCTCCCTTTTGGAATGGGGATGTATACCCAACGTCTGTTACACCGTTGTATCTTGGCAGTAGAGATAAATTTGGTTTTGTTTTTCAGGTTCACAGCTGGAAGGAGACTTTGGACTTTTAAGTTGGTGCTGGAACAAGCTAAGACTTTTGGGACTGTTGGGATAGAATTATTATATTTTGTATGTGAGAATGACATGAGTTTTGGGGGGCCAGGGGTGGAATGATGGAGTTTAGATGTGTTGTCCCCTCCAA
>NW_007726484.1:694613-696183 GCF_000696425.1 Galeopterus variegatus
TCATTAATGGATTAATGCTCTCCCTGGGGGAGGAGGGGTAGTGGGTGAGTTCTTGCTTTGTTAGTTCCTGCGAGACCTGATTATTTAAAGGACTCTGGCATCTCTTGCTTCCTCTCGCCATGTGATATGCTTGTACCAGCCGGCTGCCTGCTACTTTCTGCCGTGAGTAGAAGCAGCTTGAGGCCCGTGCCAGATGCAGCTGTCCCAGAATCTTAAGCCAAATAAACCTCTTTCCTTTATAAATTACCCAGTCTCAGGTATTTCTGTAATAGCAACACAAAACGGACTAAAACAGATACTAAGTCCGACAAGGACTGAAGAAAAAAAAAAAGTGCACACTAATCTCACTTATAAATATTGATGAAATAATACTAAGTATTAGAAAAAAAGAATCCTGTAATGCCTTAAAATAATAACATGACAAAATTGGGTTTTATTTCAGAAATACAAGGATGATTAAATATTAGGACATCTATTTTATGAGTAGATCCAAGGAAGATCAATTCTATAGGCTTTGAAAAGTAATTTGGCTGGCTGGTTAGCTCAGTTATCAGAGTGCAATGTTATAACACCAACGTGAAGAGTTCAGATCCCCATACCAGCCAGGTGCCAAAAAAAAAAAAAAGAATTTGATTAAATCTTTTAACATATACTTTTGGATCAAAAATGTTCATAAAATAATAAGGATAGAAAATGCTTTCTTAACATAAATCTATTTTAACCCTAACGCAGCTAATGTTCAAAGAATGGTATTAGAAGCACTCCTATATTAGTCCATTTCTGTTGCTTATAACAAAACACCTGGAACAGGGTACTTAGTGAGAAAATAAAATTTATGGCTTACAGTTTTGGAGGCTGGGAAATCCAAAATCCAGGGAACACACTTGGTGAGAGTCTTCTCTGGTGGTGGCTTTACAGCAACACAGGGTCTCACATGGCAGAAAAGAGGTGGAGCAGAGAGAGAGATAGCTCCTCATATGCTCTCCTTTTAAAGCCCTCAGAACCACATCCAGGACAACCATTAAACCATCAACTTAATCACCTCTTCAAGGCCCCATCTTTCAATTACCATAATAGGATTTCCCATCCTCAACAGGGACAGTGGGGAATAAGTTTTGGTAGGACATTCTACCCAAGGCAATTCTCATTAACAAAAGATTTTAAAAAATAGTGACTACTATTACCACCAACATTCTCCTAGCTAACGCAATTATCTTTATGTTTGGGGAAAAATTAGAAGTTAAAAATTATTGGGGCCGGCCCGTGGCTCACTCGGGAGAGTGCGGTGCTGATAACACCATGGCCCCGGGTTTGGATCCCACATAGGGATGGCCGGTTCGCTCACTGGCTGAGCGTGGTGCTGATAACACCAAGTCAAGGGTTAAGATCCCCTTACCGGTCATCTTTTTATGGAAACTAGGTAACAATGTCTGCTTTCACCACTTCTGCTCAACATTATACTGGAGGTTCTAGCCAAGACAATTAGGATGGAAAATGAAATAAAAGAAGTTGATATAGGAAAACAAGAAGTAAAACTATCTTTATTTGCAGATGACATGATCTTATATAG
>NW_007726484.1:696867-698299 GCF_000696425.1 Galeopterus variegatus
GAACCCATGGCCTTGGTGTTATCAGCACTGCACTCTCCTGAGTGAGCCACGGGCTGGCCCTGTATTTCTATACAGTAACAATGAACAGTCCAAAAGTGAAATTAAGAAAACAATTCCATTTACAATAGCATCAAAAGGATAAAACACTTCAAATAAATTTAACAAAAGAAGTGGATAACTCACTCATACTGAAAAAAAGAACAAAAAATGAAAACAAAAACAAAACACCCAAAACATTTAAAGAAATTAAAGATGACCGACTAATTGAAAAGACATTTGTGTTCATGGACTGGAATACCTAATAGTGTTAATGGCAATACTTCCCAAATTAACCTACAGATTCAACACAATCCCTGTCAGAAATCAATAGAAATGGAAAAGCTGATCCTCAAGTTAATATAGAATTGCAAGGGGCCCTAAATAGCCAAAACAGTCTTGAAAAAGAAGTTCAAAGTTTGAGGACTCACACTTCCCCATTTCAAAACTTCCTTTAAATCTATAGTAATCAGGACTATGGCTATGGTACTGGCATAAGGATAGACATACAGATAAAGGGAATGAATTAAGAGTCCAGAAATAAACCCATACACTTATATCAATTGATTTTCAACAAATTTGTATGTAGTGCATCAACTTTGTTGGATATGAAAACACTGTAGGAGTGGCTGATCTATTCCAGCACCTTTGAGCATTTACTTTACAGAAAGTATGCAAGCTATTTATTCACAAAATTATTTTATATCATTCTTGTTTAGATAAATTGTGTAAAATCATGTAGTTGCAAACAAATAGTTTGAGGCAAAAAACAAAGGTGTCAAAACAATTCATGGGGAAAGAATAATCTTTCAATAAATGGTTCTGAACAACTGAATATCTACATACAAAAAAATAAATTTGGAACTTGAGTACCATATATTATATACAAAAATTAACTCAAAATGAATCAGATTTAAACATAAGAGCTAAAATTATAAAAGTCTTAAAAATTATAAAGCTCTTATAAATGTTGTAAGACTCTTTGTTACCTTTGTTACCTCGGAGTAGGCAATGGTTTCTTACATATGACAAAAGCACAAACAATGAAAGAAAAAAAATAGATGAATTGGACCTCATCAAAATTAAACACTTTCGGGCTGATTGGTTAGCTCACTTGAGAGAGCGTGTTGCTATTAAAACCAAGGTCACAGGTTCTGATCTCCATAGTGGCCAGCTGTTAAAAATATTAAACACTTTTGTGCTTCAAAGAACACTATCCAGAAAGTAAAAAGATGACCTACAGAACAGAATAAAGTCATATATCTGATAAGGAACTGACAAGTTCTAATCTAGCATATATAAAGAACTCTTAACAACTTGATAATTAAAGACTATATCTGGGGCCGGCCCGGTGGCGCACTGCTACAGTGCGCCGCTTGGGAGCGCAGCGGCGCTC
>NW_007726484.1:699387-701229 GCF_000696425.1 Galeopterus variegatus
TAGTGGCCAGCTGTTAAAAATATTAAACACTTTTGTGCTTCAAAGAACACTATCCAGAAAGCAAAAAGATGACCTACAGAACAGAATAAAGTCATATATCTGATAAGGAACTGACAAGTTCTAATCTAGCATATATAAAGAACTCTAGCATATATAAAGAACTCTTAACAACTCAATAATTAAAGACTATATCTGATATATACATATATCATATGATGACTATATCCTATATATATGTCTGATATCTAACATATATAAAGAATTCTTAACAACTCAACAATTAAAGACAGCCCAACTAAAAAAATGGACAAAGGATTTGAATAGGCATTTCTCTAGATAAGATATACAAATGACCAACAAGCACATGAAAAGATGCTCAATACCACTAATCATTAGGGAAATGCAAATCAAAACTACAAAGAGGTAACATTTCACACCAATTATGATGGCTATAATAATTTTTTAAAAGGACAATAACTAAGTGTTGGTGAGGATGTGGAGAAATAGGAACCCTCATAGATTGCTGGTGGGAATAGAAAATGGTGCAGCTGCTGTGCAAAACAGTTTGGGAGTTCCTTAAAAAGTTAAACGTAGAGTTGCTATATAATATAATGAGCAATTCTACTTCTAAGTATATTCCTTAGAGAACTGAAAACCTATCTTCACACAAAAACTTGTACACAAGTGTTCATAGCAGCATTATCCATATTAGCCAAAAAATGAAAACAAACCAAATGTCTGTCAATTGATGAATGGATAAACAAAATGTAGTATACCTATAAAATGAAGTACTATTTATACATAAAATGGTATGAAGTACCGATATATGCTATGACATAGATGAATCTCAAAANTATTTATACATAAAATGGTATGAAGTACCGATATATGCTATGACATAGATGAATCTCAAAAACATCATGCTAAGTGAAAGAAGCTATACACAAAAAGTCATATATTCCATTCATGTGAAATGTCCAGAATAGGCAAATCCATAGACAGGTAGTAGATTAAGTGGCTGTCAGAGGTTAGGGGGGAGAAGTGTTGAGTATGCTAACATTTATAAAGCAAATGTATTTCACGGGGCCTAGTTTCCAAAGCCCTGTAGTTTCAGGTATAACCCAACTTTTTAAAATTACATATGGAAATGTTAAGCTTGTAAAAGACAGGAAACTTCCCCCAGGCTAAAGTCTCTGTTGTAGATAAAGAATTGGAACACAGCAAAATTGTTGGCTCAAGGACAGATAGCCTTGGAGCAGGTTAACCTACTGATTGATATGTTAAGAAAACTTAATTGTTTATTGTTATGTAAACATACTGAGGAAACTGCTGTAGGAAAAGACAGTATTTGCTAAGAACAAGCTTTTGTTGGTGGATCAACTTATCCTTTTGCAAATTTGCATTATGGAATGACACTTTGTTATTTCACTGATGTTACCAGCCTCTACTATTAATCTATACTCAGCCATAACTCCACCTGTGTTCCTTTTCTGTAACTTTCTGGCCTGAAGAATAAATACTGGGAAAGAACCCCAGTCCAGTGTTAATTTCCCAAAGGAGGAATGCCTCTCTCTTGAGGGTTAACCCCTTCAAGGTTTCTCTCTGCTCAGAAGAGATGGGCTTTGAATAATCCTTTGCATCTCTGTCACCCAGGGTAAGAGAGGTGACAAAGAGAGTGCAACAAGAAGGACTGGGGAGTGACTGTGAAAGGCTGTAGAGTTTTATTTTGGGGTGATAAAAGTGTTCTGGAATAAGGTAGTGATGATAGTTGTTCAACCTTGTGAATATACTAAAAATCATTGATTTATATACTTTAAAATGATATATTTTATTGTATTTGAA
>NW_007726484.1:701732-703709 GCF_000696425.1 Galeopterus variegatus
TGAATATACTAAAAATCATTGATTTATATACTTTAAAATGATATATTTTATTGTATTTGAATTATATCTCAAAAAATATTGCTAAACTTTAAATTTATTATAAAATCAGTAAACTTTTTTGGGACTTTGGCCAGTACAGGGATCCAAACTCTGACCTTAGTGTTACCAGCACTGCACTCTCTCAAGTGAGCTAATTGGCTAACCCAGGAGTAAACTTTTCAAAAAAAGCGGAAAAAAATCTTAATTTTTCAGGGAAAGGAAGTGGTAAATTTATAAGTTATTTCCAGACAATATGATTATATACATGAAAAACCTAGAGGAAAACACAAAATTTTACAGATCATAGGAGAATTCAGGTGGATTGCCATAAAATTAACATTCAGAAATCAATCGTTTTTGGGCCGGCCAGGTGGCTCACTCGGTAGAGTGCGGTGCTTGAGAGCGCAGTGGCACTCCTGCCGAGGGTTCGGATCCCATATAGGGACTGGTCCACTCACTGGTTGAGTGCGGTACGGGTGCAACACTGAGGGTTGCGATCCCGTTACCAGTCACACAAAAAAAAAAAGACAAAAAAAAAAGAAATCAATCGTTTTCATATATACAAATAACAAGCAGTTTGAAAAGATCTATTTACAACAGCAGTGAAAAAGAAGGAATTCTTGGGAATAATCTAACAAGAAATGTGCAAAATCTAAGCAAAGACAACTTTTAACTCACCACTAAAGAAAACAAAAGAAAGGCTGAACAAATGAAAAGGAGTAACTTCACCTAAAATAGGATGACCCATCATCATAAAACTTAAAATCCTTTATAACACCTCCTCCCAATTCTAAGGATTTTTTTAAAAAAGAGACAGGCAGATTCTAAAGTTCATACAGATAAATTAAAGTAAGAACATATCCGATGAAGAAGAAAATGACAGAGAGCTTGTCATATTGGAGAGTAATACTTACCTGACAGCTGAAATACTATGATCACGAAGGTGGTTTTCCAGGGTGAGGCTTACCCATTGCACTGACCTCTGCAAATTCCCCGAATGTGGGAAACTTGACTGCACAATTGTGGTAGTGAGGGGCTGTGTTTGTGCTTTCCCCTGAAAAACAAAAACAAAAAAACCAGGAGAGTAAAGCCTGTTCTAAAGCTGTTATTTTATCAGTGTCAAACTAGTGTATAGACAAACATATCAACAGAGCAGAATGGAATCCAGACAGAGACCCGACAACAGGTGGAAATTGGTATATAAAAAAGCAATATATATATTGTCATTTTTGTGACCGGTAAGGGGATCGCAACCCTTGGCTTGGTGTCGCCTGCACTGCGCTCAGCCAGTGAGCGCACCGGCCATCCCTATATAGCATCCAAACCTGCAGCGGGAGCGCTGCTGCGCTCCCAGCGCCGCACTCTACCGAGTGCGCCATGGGTTCGGCCCTAAAAAAGCAATATTATAGAGCACTAGGATGAAAATGGCCTTTTCAATACATGTTTGAGCACAACTGGATAGTCATCCTTGAAAAAAAAAGAAAAGAAATGGATTCATATCTCACATCCTAACCAAGACAGATCTTAGATAATCAAAGATTAAAATTAAAAAGAGAAATTATCAAAATAATAGAATAAATCATTGGAGAAATTGAAATGTAATTTTCTAGAAGCTCTAAAGCCACTAAAGAAAAGCTTGAGAAATCCAATACTATGTTACCGGCCAGTGGCCCTGCTCCAAAAAAAAAATTCTGTATTTTAAAAATTCTGGGCTGTCCGGTTAGCTCAGTAGTTTAGAGTGCAGAGTTATAACACCAACATCACAGGTTCAGATCCCCACACCTGCCTATTGCCAAAAAAACAAAAAAAATCTGCTTGGAAAAAGCATGGCCCCAGGGCGCTTGCAATCTAGAGCAAATATTCAACACTAATTGTGCAATTATTGATTTAATTGTAATTAGGATAAGCAATACAAACAAGAAACACAGGCTGCTGTGA
>NW_007726484.1:704995-706769 GCF_000696425.1 Galeopterus variegatus
AAAGCAATTTCTTTCAACCTATCATAATCTTATAGTAAAAGGCCTCAATATAGTGTACTACTATTTTATTGCTACTATAACAAATTACCACAAATCTAGTGGCTTAAAACAACACAAAATTATTATCTTGTGGTTTGGTACACCCGAAGTCTGACACAAGTCTCACTAGGCTAAAATCAAGGTATTGGAAGGGCTGTGTTCCTTTTGCAAGCTCTAGGGAAGACTTCATTTGCCTCCTTTTTCCACCTAGACATTGCCCACATTCCTTGGCTCATGTCCCCCTTCCTCCTCCTTCAAAGCCAGCAACATAGCATTTCTCTGAGTCTACTGCTGTTGTCACATCTTTTTCTCTGACTCCCCCCATTTCTGCTTCCTCTTTTTGTTATAAGGACCTTTATAACTACAGTGGGCCCATCTGATGACCAAAGATAATCTCCCTATTTGGAGGTCCTTACTTTAATCACATCTTTAAAGTCCCTTCTGCCATGTAAGGAAATATATTCACAGGTTCCAGGGATTGGGACATGGACATCTATGGGGAGGGGGGCCATTATTCTGCCTACCATACATGGAAGTTGGATTTATAAATATATCAGTTAGGATTGCACTTGACTGCTTAAAGAAGTAAGGGATCTCTTTGTCTCCTGTACCAGAAGTCTGGGAATGGGAAGTCCAGGGCTGATAGAGTACCTCAACAACATCATCAAGGAAGCAGACTCCTTCCCTCTTGCTCTCTACAGTACTTAGGAATGACTACCGTGCCTCAGGCATCACACCTGTTCCAGGCAAGAAGAAAGGAGTGGAAGAGACAATACCAGCAAAGTTTAGTTTATATTTCATTAGCTAGAATTGAGTCATCGGGTCACACCTAACTACAGGGAAATCTGAGAAGATAAATTTTTCGCTTTCCTTCCTCTCTGAAAAAGGAAGGAAAATTGAAATAAAGGTTGGAATGAGTGACAGGTGACCTAACCTACACAATCGACTGCAACAACTAACTGATTTAACAAATAACTTTAATTACCCAGTGATTGAAGAGCTGGTCCCAGATATTGAAATTTAGTCAACTATTTGCCGTGTATGTTACCTGATATCGATTGGCCCTAGGTTCAAAATTGATAAAGACTCACAAGTCACAGTATGTTCCCCCCACCAGTTTACTTAGCTTTAAAAATATATACAGTAAACAATGTATGTGACCAAACAGCAGAGGCCTTCTTTTTTTTTTTTTTTGTCTTTTTTCGTGACCGGTAAGGGTATCGCAACCCTTGGTGTGNAAGGAGAGAAAGGGAGATGGGGTGGAAGTGTGACGTCCCTCCTGGGAAACTCAGACCAACTGTGTGTCCCACGGCACCTGACCGTGGCCCACCTGTTTGGGAGACAGCGGGAGGATGGAGCCCTCATGCCTTCTGTTACTGACCCTTAGCTTATAACTTACCCTAATAAACTCTATTCTTGGATCTTTACTGTGGGAAGTAAAATTCACTGTGCTCCACGTGTGTCACACAAAGTGTGTAACTTTTACCAACAAAGAAAAGGCCTATTTTATTTTATTTTTTATTGTAAAGGCAATGCCTGCTCGTGGTGATTAGTGTCTTTACTAGACTAGCTCTACAGCCTGATTTGGGACATGGCAAATAATAATAATAATAATAAAGGTATATGTCTCTTTTTGTTTGGTCTTACTTAAAAAGCTAGAAGAATCTTACACCAAAAGCAATTTCTTTCAACCTATCATAATCTTATAGTAAAAGGCCTCAATATAGTGTACTAC
>NW_007726485.1:0-21202 GCF_000696425.1 Galeopterus variegatus
TGCCTTCAAGAAATTAGTTGTCAGGCTAAATTCTGATCCTTTGCAAGTAATCTGTCCTTCCTCTCTAGCTTCCTGGAAAGTCTCTCTTTGCATTAGGTGTTCTGTAGTTTGACTGCGATGTTTAGGTGTGGAGTACTGCCAACTCTCGACCAACTGCTTGAAATTTTAATTTAATGTACACTTCTGAAAATTTTCAGATGATAAGAGATTCACCAAGTTCTTTTCAGATGCTCACTGCAAATTTTCACCTTTATTTTTGGTTTATGAAGATTATTTTCTAGCCAGTCAGGAATGCATTTAAAAGTCTTTAAAATTTTTTAATCCATCATTTTTACTTGTGTTCATTGTCATTCAGGAAATTTAGTTTTCTCTATATAGGTANATAATAATCATATACAGTGTATATTGACAAAATAAAAATTTAACGAAAAAAAAAAAATCACCCAGAGGGCTTGTTAAAATTCAGATTGCTTCACCCCAACCTCAGAATGTCTGATTCAGGAGGTGTGGCTTTTCCAACAAGTTCCCAGGTGATGCCAATGCTTCTGGTCCAGGAACCACACTTAGAGAACCACTGGCAGAACAGACCAAGAATTCACTCAGGCTCAGCAACTCAGATATAAAAACCTTGTTTTTGAAATGGGGACTCTGAAAGGAAGAGGAGTACTGTGGAAACCTTGACTGTAGCCCCAGCTGTGTCCTGATCTGATGAGCAGTAAAAGGGATTGGGACAGCAAGGTGGCTATTCGCAGGCTACCAGAACAGGGTAAAAAGGTGTGAAGGAACAGGGTGACTAAAGCTGAAAACATGGGAACAGCTTGGTTTGGGAACAGATGTCATGGGGGTCAGGGATTATCTATGATCCCAGTTGTGGGGAGCAGGGAGAGGGTGGAGACAGGGGGATTAGACAGGGACCTGTCTTATTGTCCACAGGGACTCAGCACCATCCCTCTGAACCAAGGGCTATTGCTATGTGCTAGTATGTGCTGGTCTTTTGTGTGTACTTGAAGAATAAGTAGTTCTATATATTCTGTACCAAACTATTAGGTTTAACCCTATGAAATTTCCAATATTTAACAGGTTTTGACTCACACACACACACACACACACACACACACACACACACACAAAATGACACTTTCATGAGGTGCAACCTAATACAATATGAACTGTAGAATGCAATATAGAATATGAATGGAAAATAAATGAAAAATTCTTTATACTTAACTCAGATCTCTACTTTTGACAAATAAATTTAAAATGAGGATTCAATTCTCAGGTTTTCCATATTCAGATTTAAGTACTTTGAGGATTTTTCCAGCCCAAATTTTCCATCCTTGAAATCACTTTCATAGAACTGACTCTGATCTGCTGCCCCCTGCTGTCAGCTAGGGAAACAACCTGGTTTTAACTATGTTGAGGAGGCTAGAGCTATTCTTTAAAAAAAAAAAAGTCAGGATTTCTAAATGTGTCACTTAGGATTATCCCTTGTTTCAGGTAATCCTTGCCACTGCTTTTCTCTATTAGAAGATTATCAAGACTCAATGAGATAAGCCATTATCATGTGAGCCCTACTGGCATGACGTTTCCCTTTTGGATATAAAGTAACCAATTTAGAAAAGAATAGAATTACAGCTGGACTCCCAGTAACTCACACTAATGACAGGAGCAACTGCTTATAGATTTCTCTCATCAGGCTAAGGGGAATGTAGTGAAAGGTAATGGAAAAAAGGGGCTTCGAGTCTGGATCTTGGTGATTTGCTGGAGTCATTTAGCATTTCATTACCTTCAGCAAAAACTGGGGTTTATGCTCAGGTTCTTTTGTTCTCCACATGATAAAACAGAATGGGTATAAACCAACTCTAGTCCTTTGCCCTCAATTCTTTTCTATACCGTCAAAAGGGACTGCTGGGTTTTTATAAGGATCACTGAGTTTCAAATCTAACGCAAAACTGTGGGCTGCTAGTGGTTGCTTGTAGGAAATGAAGGAAAGTGCTAAAAATTCAATCTAGAATCGTTCAGAGAGTCGATATTATAACTCAGATACACAACTGCTTAAACGCCATCCCCTCCCTATCCACCCTTTGTTCTTAATAGTTTTTAAAGTCCATTCTACAAGCTTGGGATGGGAAGTGTGTGTCCACCCATGTGGCCCTAGCCTTGTCCTCCTCCCCCACCCTCAGCCATCTGCAGATGGCCCTGGAACAGAGAGCCTTGGACAAAGCAGGGGTCCAAAGGGGAGTGGTACCGGTGTTCCCAGTTTGGTCACATGCTAAAAACTTTAAGAATGACTATTCTGAATTTTAGTTGTAATTTAATTTGGCAAATATTATTCAGCTTCTATTTGTAATAAAGTAGGCTCTGGAGACACAGGAACACATAGGCCTATCCAAAGGCTCACAATCCAGTTTTCTAAGTCTGTGTAGATTGGTTTTACTTAGCTATTATTGAAGTAAAGGAAATCGTAGGCTAAGTTTTTTTCCTCCAGTCAAACTGTCAACTAGTATGCTAGCTATGTGAGCATTTGCTGCAATTTATATGTATGTCTTACAAGATGAAAACTAAAATCTTTAACTTGGCTAACAAAATCTAGCCCAGAGATATACAAAGTAACTATGCTGAAGGGCCAGTTTTGTTTTGTTGTTTTTTCTAATGTCCAATTTCCTGTGGATGGATGATTTTATAAATGCAATATAAATTGATTACTCAGATAAAAAAAATGAAAACAAAAAGCCATACGAACTAGAAGCTCAACTTTTTTATTATTGGATTTAACTAATATAAAATTATTTTGTGAAATTGCTATAAAAAGTTTTATAACACGTACTTTTGATTTCTATGCTTTCCTCATCCTCAGTATGGTAGCAGTTCACAATCTGTATAGCACACTTTGAGTGGCACAGTCTAGCCCCTGGCTACCTCTGCCCATCACTGTCTGCAGACAGCCACACTGGCCTGCTGCCCCTTCTTAGAACACGCTACCATCCTTGCACTGGAAGGTCTGTCCCATCTGCTGAGATGGCTTCCCAACCCATCTGGGCCCAGTTAACCAGACCACCCTTCAGATCTCCAGTTACATGTCCCTGTCTCTGTCCTGACATCCTAGACCTGGGCAGGGCCCCTGGTCTGTGCTCTTGTTGCACCATGTATTTCTCCTTATCCTACTTCTCACTATTTGGAAGAATCTAACTCCCTCCCTAAGCTATAAGCTCCACAAGGAGAGCGCTGGCATCAGTCTTGTTCACCAGTGATCCCAAGTGCCTAGGACATACTACATGTTCAGTAAGTACTTGTTCAATTAATAGATCATTAAAACATAACTTGACTTCACATAATTCAAATCCCCATTTACAAATGAGAAAACTGACCTACAAGGAGTTTAAGCAATTTGCCCAAAATTTTCAGACATTTTCAGTATATTCAAAACTAAAACCAAGATCTGGGACTGGCCAGTTAGCTCAGTTGGTTATAACGCAGTGTTAGTAGCACCAAGGTCAAGGATTTGGATCCCCATACTGGCCAGCTGCCAAAACCTTTTTTAAATTTTAAGAAACAAAATCAAACAAATTTTAAGAAAAATAAATAAAACCAAGATCTGCCAAATTCTACACCACTGCTTTTTTATTATATACATTAAAATAGGACATTATATAGATATTATAGAAGCTATTTTGGATGATAAGTATTTCTATGAGTTGAAGACATTTCCAAAACTATCCAAAAAGTTTTCACAGTTAAACAAGATTTTATTTTATAATACGTCTATTCATTCCACAGGTATTTACCGAACACCTACCAAGGCGCCAGGCACTACTCATATGTGTCATGGATATAGCAGTTGAGGAGGAAGCCCAGGCTCTGCTGAACAGTCTCATTCTAGTGAGAGAGACAGCAGCAAACACTTAGAAAAATACCCATAATTGGTGATAAGTTCTATGAACAGAATAAGCACAGGATACAGGGGTAAAGAGTGATGGAGTTACCATTTTTGATGACATGATCCGGAGGCCAGTTTTAGGAGGTGATGCTTGAGTTGAGACTGAATATGAAAAGTAGACACAAAGGTCTGGTGGGAGGCAGGAGAAGCAGCAACTGCAAAGCCTTGAGTCTAGTTATGTTCCAAGAACATCACGTGTGACTGGAGCTGCATCACCAGTGAATGGGCAGGAGGAGGGTCTCACTAGAGGTTGGAAAGGAAAGTGGGAGCCAGTCGTGGTTGGTTGGGGCAAGGCACTGACACGATCTGGTCTGCCTTTTCAAAAGGCCACTCTGGTTAAGGAGAGTATGACCACGGTCAGGTAAAGACAGGACATCAGCGGTGCTAGTTCAGTAGTCCAGGTGAAAGGTCAAAGCAGGGTGCTAGCAGTGGTGGTGGTGGTGCGAGGCTACCACACAAGGTTCACTGGATGTTGGAGGTGAGGAAAAGAGAGGACCCAGAATAATTGCTAGGCTTTTGACTCGAGCAATTGAGTGCACAGTAGTGCCCAAACCAGAAATATTAGAAGACTCCAAGAGAACATTCGGAGGGTGGGAAGTGGTTTGAAATCAAGAATGAAGCCACGTATGGAGTAAATGAGACAGTAGACCACAGAGAGAAAACAGTTTTCAATATAATCTATTAGAAGCCTCAAAATGCTGACATTTTCTTTAATATTTTTATCTGTGCCTATATGTTGTGCTATAATTTAATTATTATATGAATAAGAGAAGATTTGGTCAGAGTGTTAGAATAATTAAGTAATCGAAATTGTTATAGAGTATTGGTATAGTTTTCTTGTTTTTGTTTTGCCTAAAATTAAGAAAATTTTCTTAATTTAGGGATAGTGAGTTAAAACTGCTCCTTGAAAATATATAGCACTATGTACGAGGTTATTTATTACAACAATGATTATAATGGCAAAAAAATAAAAAGAAAAGAATCTAAATCGTCATTAATAAAGCACTAGATAAATAAATTAAGGTATGTCCTTACAACTAAATATTATGCAGACATAATAAAAATGAAGAAATTCTTTATGCACTGATACAGGAAAACTTTTAAGATGGTAAAAGCAAAGTACGGAATAATTGGTATAGTATGTTACCTCTTGTTATTAAAAAGGGTGGAAAAATAAAAACATGTATAGTATCATGTTTGCTTGTGCACACATAAAGATACTCTAAAGGACACATAACATACTAACCACAGTGGTTATTTATGGTATATGTATGGGGCATGATGGATGAGTGAACTAGGCAGATGGGGAATAAGGGTGACAATTTTCCACCAGATACTCTTAATTTTTGAACCATGTCAATGTAACACCTATTCAAAAAATTAAATTAAGAAAAAGAAACATAACATTAGCCAGAGTTTAAAGAACAACCAGGAATATTATTGAAAACACACTGTGCTGCCAGTGAAAACATTTTTCAGCGAGGCACTTCCTCTGGCCTCTGAGCATCCTCCCTGGAGAAGGGGAAGATGAATTTCTGATGTGAACTCTTCTCTGTACTGGACTTTCCAGTCCTTACCTCTGAAGATTCTGCAAACAGCATTCCAACTTGGGTAAGAAAGACAGCCGGAATGTCTAGCTTCTAGGAAGAAAGTGATAAATAAGTCAACTTATTATATTTGCTTGATTGCTTTCTTCTTACTTTGTCAAGTGTTTTACAACCCTTTGTGTTTCATTTATTCAACAAATATTGATTGTCTCTAATTTTCAACATACTGTACTATATCCCAAAATATAAAAGTTAACCTAATTTTCTATTGATCTTAAAATATTTAAAGTGTAAAGAGGCAAGAAAATACCCTTCTCTGCAGATAGGGATATTTCCATGGTCCTAAGAGATAAAGTCACTGGCCTGAAATCACTCAGCACTTACAGCATGCACATTTGCCAATCATGTCTAGAAGATAAAATCCACTTACGTCCCTGCTTTTCTAGGTGATGATAAGGATCAAATTTCACTTTCAGAGGAGATAAAACAGCTTGTTTTTCTTCTTACAGTGAATTCTTGTCTACTGTGGTAAGAGGATGAAGTGCACTATGTCAGCTTTGCACTTAGGTTTGAAACATTCATTCCTTTCTAGGTGATGATAAGGATCAAATTTCACTTTCAGAGGAGATAAAACAGCTTGTTTTTCTTCTTACAGTGAATTCTTGTCCACTGTGGTAAGAGGATGAAGTGCACTATGTCAGCTTTGCACTTAGGTTTGAAACATTCATTCATTCATTTATTCATTCCAAAAACATTGATTCTCTCCCAGGGATTAGGAAATAATGGTAGAAGCTAAGGGATATATGAAGATGGCTCAGATTTTGGCCCTCTATCAAGAAGGTAACATCTAGTTGGGGACTAATGGTCTGCTCATAAATAAGTATAACACATCGTAGAGATGATCAGTGCCTCAGAGGAGGTTCGGATAGAGTTCTGAGAAGAAGTATCAGCTGAGCTGGCAACATGACAAGGAAGACTTCATCTCAGAGACCCAGGCAGAGGTCACTGAGATGGTCTCGGTCAGACCTACCCCAGATAAAATCCAAGCCTGTGAGAACCTCCTAGACAAGAGTGGCTTCTATACCCAATGTTCCCAGTGCAGTAGCCAAAGGATATCTCTTGATTAGGTATCTTAGTTTTGAGGGGTTTCTATGTCTTTGAAATACATTTCTAGCTCTGATGCCTAAGTAGTTTTTGACATTCACTGCCTACTTGAACATGATTTCACTTTATTAGAAATAAATATAGCTGCACTTTGTCCTGAAAGTAAACAAGGATTTTGTCCAGTCACATGTAAGAAAAACAGCTAAAACTTCATTAAAAATAATTGCTAACACTCTTTAAAACACTTACTGTGCTTACTTTACATTACAAACATTGCTTCATTTAATCCTTACATCAGACTTACAAGTTAGATAGTTATCACCATATCCATTGTACAGATGAGGAAATGGAGGCTTAAAGATTGTCATACAGCTGCTAAGTGGTAGAGCTCGGAGTTGAATCCAGATCTGTCTAATTGCAAACCCATGATCTTAACCACTGTGCCAGTGGTTTTCAAACTTCAATATGCATCAGAATCACCTGGACAGCTTGTTGGAACACAGCTCAATAGCTCCATCCCTTGAGTTTCTTTTTTTTTTTTTGTCTTTTTTTGTGACCGGCAACGGGATCGCAACCCTCAGCGTTGCACCCGCGCCTCGCTCAGCCAGTGAGCGGCCGGTCTGTATGTGGGATCCGAACCCTCGGTGGGAGCACCGCCACGCTCCCAAGCAGCGCACTGTAGCAGTGCGCCACCGGGCCGGCCCCATCCCTTGAGTTTCTGATGTAGGGGTTTGAGAGTGGGTTCCAAGAATTTGCATTTTGAACAAGTTTCCAGGTGCTGCTGCTGCTGCTGCTGCTGCTGCTGCTGCTGCTGCTGCTGCTGCTGCTACTACTGCCGCCGCCGCTGCTGCTGCTGCTGCTGCTGCTGCTGCTGCTGCTGCTGCTGCTGCTGCTGCTGCTGCTGCTGCTGCTGCTGCTGCTGCTGCTGCTGCTGCTGCTGCTGCTGCTGCTGCTGCTGCTGCTGCTGCTGCTGCTGCTGCTGCTGCTGCTGCTGCTGCTGCTGATTCAGAGGCTCCACTTTGAGCACCACCATACTCTGCTACACTTCTACCAATGGTAGTTTTCCCAGTTTTCTTTGAAGGAACTTGAACCCAATCTCACTGGACAAATATTTATGCTAATTCCCCTTTTATTGGAATAATCAAGCATTCACTTGAAGTCTATGAACAGACTCACAGAGAATTTAAAGCAAATACCAGTGTATTAAATTTACCAATTAATTAATTTGTTTCCTGTGAAATGAATATGGAATTCTTTTCATTAAGAGCAAAGCTAATCTTCCTACATGAATTCTGAAGATGTTTAAATTAGTTGAGTAGTATTCTGATCACACCAGCTTATAAATAGTTTCAGTGAATATTTTGCCCTTCGAACATAAGTACGATGTGAGAACTAACTCAAAGAAGGGAAGCTGTCAAATTCTAAAGGCAGCACTGGACAATCAAGAGGAGATATCTTTCTGGCACATCTAAATAAAAGAAGAGGCATTTATCTTACATCCTGTTGTTGTCTCTTCCCGTAGTACCCTGAGCTTCTACCTGGTGGCATTTATCACGCTTGAAATTCTTCCCATAACCTCTCTCATTCCTTCCAAATGCTAAGCTCCATAAGGATCGCGTCTGTCTATCTCATTTACCACATTCTCCCCAGCCTGGTCTAGTACCTGGCAATATTTGTCGATTGGCTGATTTACTGCTCTATAGTCCATAATTTTACAAGCAACAAATCATAATCACAGCAGTTACAAATCTGTCTAGGTAGCTCCAGAGTGAACTTTTTATAGAATATACATTGCGGGGGATCGAGGAGGCAGAATTCTGTGAACACTCTGTAAAACAGAAGCAATATGCTTTTGTTCCCCATTCCTAAGCCTTTTCCTGAAGCATTTCTCTGAGATGATTTCTTCCTGTTAAATGGTTTCTAGGCTGGAATATATAAAGGAAACACACATTTCTTTAGGGAAACTAGAATTTAATGAGGCAAAAAATAAAAACATCTTATGCATCCAGTCCAGCTGTGTGGATATTTCCTGCCAAAGGGTGTAGGAGTTGGAGTAGCAGGGGATGTGCATTAATGCGAATGTGAATGGATGTCTAGAGGCCCAGATGGATTGTAGGCTACATCCGGAAGATCCAGTGACTGTGTTCTCATTGTCAAGCTCCAGATGACACAGGAGCTGTTCCTACTTTGTACACCAAGGGAGAGGATGTTGACTGAGTCATTGCTCTCAGATTCTTGGATCACATGTCTCTCTTCACTCTCATTGCCGTTGTGATACTTAGTAGGTTGCAAAGTATTGGAAGAATAGTCACAAAGATTGAGGGGTTAGATATGAAAGACTCTAGATGGACTACAGATAATTGAACAGAATACATTTGTAATTTAGTTCAAATGTGAGTTGCCACCATAACAAAGATGGCTACCATCTGTGCAGACTCATACCTTAAGGAAAAGCCTTCACTCTGTGAGTTCCTTAAGGTCATATTTAACATGATCATGTTTGTTGTCTTATGCTCCAGTGTGATGCTATTAGTTAATGTGGAAAGACACAAATGCTATTGGCTAATGTGGCTTACTGTGTCTTTCCACATTAGCCAATAGCATCACACTAAAGTCCTAATAAAACCCATTCATTATTATGCCTCCATTAGAGATATTTTTCGGGCCTCATTATTTGATTACCCAGTACTATCTCTTAGGGTAGAATTCCTTAGGAGGAGAGGAGATTCTTTCTAGAAGAGGGGTACATGTCTTGAGCAATTGGTTTGTTTCCTATCTTGAGGAAACTAAAAATTGTGTAATTGATTAGGATTCAGTGTTCCTGGTTAGTAACACAAAAGTTAGGAAAATGGAACTCATGCTATTTGTTTTTCCTATTCATTCATTTCTAGACTTACTTTTATTCTATAATATGTTACCATTGTTTTCTCCTTTGATTCTTTTTGTTGTTGTTGCTGCATGTAATAGTTTATCTCTTTTTATTGCTGAGTAGTATTCCATTGTAGGGATATACCACAATTTATTTGTTTTAATTTTTTTATTTATTGAAACATAATTGATTGTACATATCAGTACAGTACAACATTGAATATCAATACACATGTGCAATATGTGGTGCTCAAATCAGGATAATTAGTATATTCAACATTATACAATGCAATCATTTTTTGTGGGCCTTTACCAATTTCTTGCTAACCTCCCCCACCCTTTCCCACATCTGGTGGCATCAGTTCTGTTCTCTCCTTTTGAAAGTTCAGAGAATTATTGTGATTGTTGTATCTTTCTTTCTTTTTTTTAAATTTGTTTATTTTTTTAGCTCCCACTTATAAGTGAGGACATGCAGTATTTCTCTTTCTGTGCCTGGCTTATTTCATTTGACATAATTTTCTCCATGTTGCTGCAAATGGCAGAATTTCATTCTTTTGAACAGCAGGGTAGTGTTCCATTGTGTATACATACCACAGTTTCCTTATCCAATCGTTCGTTGATGGACATTTAGGTTGGTTCCAACTCTTGGCTATTGTAAACAGAGCTGTGATAAACATGGGAGTTCAGGTATCCCTTCAACATGGTGATTTCTATCACTTTGGGTATATACTCAACAGTGGAATAGCTGGATTGTGTGGCAGTTCTATCTGCGGTTGTTTGAGGAAACTCCATACTGTTTTCTAATTACAGTCGGACCAAAATGTAGGAGGATTACCCTTTCTCTGCATCCTCATCAGCATTTGTTATTCTTTTTGCTAATAGCCAGTCTAAATGGGTGAGATAATATCTCAATGTGGTTTTGATTTGCATTTGCCTGATGCTTAGTGATGTTGAGCATTTTTTTCATGTATCTGTTAGCCATTTGTATATCTTCCTTTCGAGAAATGCCTATGCAGTTCCTTCACCCATGTTTTAATCAAGTAACTTGTTTTCTTAAGGTTAAATTGTTTGAATTCCTTGTATATTCTGGATATTAATCCCTTGTTGGATACATAGTTTGCAAATATTTTCTCCTATTCTGTAGTTTGTCTTTTCTGTTGACTATTTCTTTTGCTGTGCAGAATCTTTTTAGTTTACTATAATCTCATTTGTTTATTTTTTCTTTTATTGCATGTGTTTTGGGGGGTCTTACTCCTAAAGTCTTTGCCCAGTCCTACTTCCCGAAGTGTTTTGCCTGTTTTCTTTTAGGAGTTTTATAGTTTCGGGTCTTGTATTTAAGTCTTAATCCACTTTGAGTTGATTTTTGTATATGGCAAGAGTTAAGGGTCTAGTTTCATACTTCTACATGTAGATGTCCAGTTTTCCCAGTACCATTTATTGAAAAGGCAGATTTCCCCAATGTATGTTCTTGTTGCATTTGTCAAAGACCAGTTGGCTGCAAGTATGTGGATTGATTTCTGGGTTGTCTATTCTGTTTCATTGGTTCAAGTGTCTGTTTTTATGCCAGCACCATGCTGTTTTGGTTACTATAGCTATGTAGTATAATTTGAAATCAGGTAGTGTTATGCCTCCGGGGGGGGGGGTTGTTTGTTTGTTTGTTTGTTGCTCAGGATTGCTTTGGCTATTTGGGGTTCTTTTGCTGTTCCATATGAATGTTAGGATTGTTTTTTCTATTTCTGTGAAGAATGGCATTGGTATTTTGATGGGGATTGCATTGAGTCTGTAGATGGCTTTGGGTAGTATGGACATTTTCACAGTGTCACTTCTTTCAATCTAGTAGTATGGAATGTCTTTCCATCTTTTTGTGTCTTCTAATTTTTTTCAGCAATGATTTGTAGTTCTTGTGGAGATCATTTATCTCCTTCGTTAAATTGATTCCTAGGTATTTCATTTTTTTGATGGCTATTGTGAATGACCTTGCTTTCTTGATTTCTTTTTCTTCTAGTTGTTATTGGAGTATAAAAACGCTACTGATTTTTGTGTCTTAATTTTGTTTCCTGCAACTTAACTGAAATCATTTATCAGCTCTGAGAGATTTTTGTAGAATCACTAGGTTTTTCTATGTATAGGATCATTTCATCTGCAAACAGGGACAGTTTGACTTCCTCTTTTCCAATCTGGATGTCCTTTATTTCTTTCTCTTGCCTGATTGCTCTGGCTAGTACTTCCAATACTATGTTAATTAGGAGTGGTGAGAGTGGGCATCCTTGTCTTCTTCCTGTTCTGATATGATATTGGTAGTGACTTTGTCACATATGGCTTTTACTGTGTTGAGGTACTTTCTTCTATACCTAATTTGCTGAGAATCTTTATCATGAAGGGATGATGAATTTTGTCAAATGCTTTTTTGTGTCTATTGAGATAATCATAGGTTTTTGTCCTTGATTTTGTCGATGTTGTGTATAACATTTATTGACTCGCATATGTTAACCATACTTGCATCCTTGTGATGAATCCTATTTGATCATGATATGTAGTTTTTTTGATGTGTTGCTGTATTCTATTTCCTAATATTTTGTTGAGAATTTTTGCATCTATGTTCATCAGAGATATGGGCCTATAGTTTTCTTTTTTGTCATATGTGTCTGGTTTTGGTATTGGACAAAGATATTGGCCTCATGGAATCAGTTTGGGAGAATGGCCTCTGTTTCAACCTTCTGGAATAGTTTGAAGAGAATTCACATTGATAATTCTCTTTAAAGGTTTGGTACAATTCAGCAGTAAAGCCATCCAGTCCTGGGCTTTTCTTTGTTGGGAGATTTCTGATTACTGCTTCAGTCTTGTTGCTTGTTCTTGGTCTGTTCAGGTTTACTTTTTCTTCTTGGTTCAGACTTGGTAGTTGTATGTGTCCAGAAATGCATCCATTTCCTCCAGGTTTTCAAATATGTTGGCATATAGTTGTTGTAATAGTCTTTAATTGTTCTTTGTATTTCTGTGGTATCAGTGTCTCCTTTTTCATTTTTGATTTTTGTTACTTGGGTCCTCTCTCTTTTTTTTTTTTTTTTTCACCTAGCCTGGCTAATAGTTTGTCTATGTTGTTTATTTTCTCAAAAAACCAACTTTTTGCTTCATTGATCTTTTGTGTCATTTTTGGGGTTTCATTTAGTTCCGCTCTGATCTTAGTTCTTTCCATCTACTAATTTTTGGGTTGGATTGTTCTTGTTTTTCTAGTTCTTTGAGTTGTAGTGTTAATTTGTTTATTTGAAATCTTTCTATTCTTTTGATGTAAGTGTTTATTGCCATAAAGTTCCCTCTTAGTCCTGCTTTTGCAGAATCCCACAGGTTTGATATGATATGTCTTTATTTTCATTACTTTCAGGGAATTTTTTGTTTTTCCTGTTTAATTTCTTCTTGGATCTACAGGTCGTTCAAGAGCATGTTGTTTAATTTCCATGTATTTGTATAGTTTCTAGAGCTTTGCTTTTTATTGATTTCTAGTTTTAATCCACTGTGGTCTGAAAAGATACTTGAAATGATTTCAATTTTTTTAAACTTGTTGAAACTTGATTTGTGACCTAACATGTGGTCTATCCTGGAGAATGTTCTGTGTGTTGATGAGAAGAATGTATATTCTGTAGTTGGATGAAATGTTCTGTAGTTATCTGCCAGGTCCAATTGGTCTAAAGTGTAGTTTAAATCTTGTGTTTCTCTGTTGATTTGTTTTCTAGATAATCTATCCAGTGCTGAGAGAGTGGTGCTCAGGTCCCCAACTATTATTGTTAGGATCTGTCTCTTTCTTTAGGTCTAATAGTGTTTGCTTTATAAGTCTGAGAGTTCTGGCGTTGGATGCATATATATTTATGATTGTTTTGTCTTCTTGCTGGATAGATCCCATTATGATTATATAATGGCCTTGTTTGTCTCTTATTGTGTTTTTTGGCTTAGAGTCTATTTTATCCAATATAAGAATAGCTACTCCTGCTTGTTTTTGGTTTCTATTTTCCTGGTATGTCTTTTTTAGTCCCTCACTATTACTCTGTGTGTGTCTTTACTGGTGAGATGAGTCTCTTGAAGACAGCATATAGTTGTGTCTAGGTTTGTTTTTGTTTTTTTTGACCAGCAAGGGGATCACAACCCTTGGCGTGGTGTGGTCCACACTGTGCTCACCCAGTGAACGCACCAGCCATCCCTATATAGGATCTGAACCCACAGCCTCGGTGCTCCCAGAACCACACTCTTCCAAGTGAGCCATGGGGCCGGCCCGTGTCTAGGTTTTTAACCTGATCAATCAATTGTAACTTTTGAGTGGGGAATTTAATCCATTTACATTTAGGGTTGTTTGAAAGGTGTTAATTACTTCTGGCATTTTATTGATTTTTGTTTGGGTATGTTAAATATCTTATTTCTTTCTTCCCTTTTATTTTTTGTCTTTGGTGTTGATTGGTTTTTGGAGATGGTAAGATAGTTTCTTTTTCTTTCTGCATTTTTGTTCTACCAGTGGGTTTTCTTTCTATCTTGTTTATTTGTGGTAATGATTATTGTTTTCATATTCCAGATGTAGGACTCCCTTGTGGATTTCTTGCAGGGCTGTTCATGTGGTGGTGAACTCCTACAGTTTTTGTGTGTCTGGGAAATATACTATTTCTCCTTCATTTCTGAAGGATAGCCTTGCTGAGTATAGCATTCTTGGCTGGCAGTTTTCTTCTTTTAATGTTTTGAGTATATCATCCCATTCTCTTCTGGCCTGTAGAGTTTCTGTTGAGAAGTCTGGGGTTAGTCTGATAGGGGCACCCTTATAGGTGACTTGATGCTTTTCTTTTGCTTCTTTTATGATTTGCTCTTTGTCTTTCAGTTTTGCCAGTTTGACTATAATATGTCTCAGAGAGGACATTTTTGGGTTGAATCTGTTTGGGGATCTTTGAGCCTCCCAGATCTGAAGTTCTGTGTCTCTCCCTATACCTGGGAACTTTTCCACTATTATTTAATTGAATAGGTCTTCCATTCCTTTTCCTTTCTCCTTCCCTTCTGGAACACCTATGATTCAGATGTTTGTGTGCTTAACATTGTCTGCTAGCTCTCTTAGATTTTCTTCATTTTTTTTAATTCCTTTTTTGCCCACCTGGGTTATTTCAATACCATTTCAATATCAGAAATCCATTCTTCTGCTTGCTCTAATCTTCTGCTCAAAGCTCTCAGTGTGTTTTTATTTTGTTGAATGAAATCCTTCAGTTCCAGGAGTTCTGCTATATTCTTTTTTAAAGTATTGATCTCTTTGTAAATTACCTCTATATCCTGGATACTTTCTCCCATTTTGTTGTGTCATCTAAGTGAGTCTTCTTGTATTTCATTGAGTTTCCTTAAGATTGTTGCTCAGAATTCCTTCTTAGTCATTTCAAGGGTTTCCTGCTCTGTGGGTCTGGTGCTTGAGAATTATTGTATTCCTTCGGTTGTGTGATATTTTCTTGTTTTTGTTTTTGTTTTAGCTTTTTTGTATTTCTAGTATCTCCACATAATGACTACTCATCTGGTATAGCAGTTGCTTCTTCTATTACTCTGAAGTGGCTTTGAGGAGAGATTTTCTCCTGTAGATATGTTTATATTGACCATTAAATAGGGTGTTTTAATACTGGTTCTAGGTGGACATAGTAGTGTAGTCTCTTTGTGGGTACTACAGGTGTATTCAGTGTTGGAGTTGTGTGTGAGTGCCTCTATGGCCTGAGCACTGGGGCATGTAGAGATTCTTTGCTGAGGTTAGTGACACTGTGTTTGTTCATTGAGGACATAGGTGAGCTCTCAAGTTCTTAAGAGAAGTGCCTGGGTGTCCTGTCACTTTTTGGCTGGGGTGGGTGACTATGGGTGGGTTTGTTGCCACCCCAGCTACCATCTTGAGACCCTGAGGGGAGTTCTGGTGTATACTGGCATTACTCAGTGTGAACAGGTGACCATGGATGTGGCTTCTCTTTCCTCTAACCTACAGGCAGAGGCTCCTCCTGGGTCCTTGCTTCTCCCAAGTAGGGAATGAGTTGGTGGTGATTGGGAATTTTCTTCCTTACTCTGTTTGGCTACCCTGGGTTTCTGCACTCTCAGAGGGTTCCACGTGTGTCTCTCCTCAGATCCCGGCAGTTGCACATGCTACACACATACCTCCCACCACCAGGTGTGCCTGTGCTCACTCACTTCTTTCCCCAGGCTCTACTAGTGACTCTTCCTCTGTCAATGCAGTTGAGTGGTTGGCAGGCTGACTGCATGGCAGCAGTGGTGTCTACTGCTGTGGTGGCAAGCCACCCTTGCAGCAGCAGTTGCTGTAGCAGTAGATGTGGCAGACCACCCTTGCAGCAGCAGTGGGGGCTGCCCTTAGCTCCTGAGGTACCCATGCATTTCTGCCATCTGTTGGGTGGGGGCTGCCCTCCTCTTCTTTGATTCTATACACATATATAATGTGTTTTCTTTCTTTATTTTGTTAGTTTTGAAAGCTCATTTATGTCCATTCGTGTAGCAAGGTGCAAATAAGTTCATTCAAAAATACTTTCTGAGCATCTATTTAATGCCATGAACTCTTCTAGGTAACAGGATTCCATGGTGAACAAAACTATATGGTTCTTATACTCAGGAAGCTTAATTTTGTGAACACATGAAAAGTTTGTTAAGGCAAGTCTAAAGAATACATATGTATTCTCCCAATGATTTGGGGCAAATAGCTCAACCTCTCTGAACTTATCTCCTTTTTATTAAACTTGGGCTGGATAATACCTTCATTTTGTAAGATTTTTGTGAGGAGATCAAACATGTAATATATACCTGTCACATAGCAGGTTCTCTGTTAATACCCATCCTTTTCCCACTTAAAACCACTGTAAGTTTTGTTGAAATGCTTCTGATTTAAATTTTAAATATTAAATCAGAAAAACAGGTGTTTCAGATAAGTTAAGGGATGGATGCTTAAATATAAATTTTATTTTATAAAAGGTCCAACCTGACTCTATTGAAAGAAGGTTAAGAAGGGAAGGAGGAAAGCTTAAGGGAGTTTCCCTTTAAAAAGAAAGGGATTAAGAAAGAAGAAGCCATTGGAAGGAGAGAGATCTGTTTCTGATTGGGAAGAGAGAGACATCAGGCAGATATTATGGTGGTTCCATCCAGATCAGAACCTTGAGGCTTCCTCTTTCCTATCCATTCTGTTTTGCCTCCAGGGAATAAATCTGGAAGCAGATAACTTGGAGGGGAAGTTTCTTGTTCTTTTTTCTAGCGGACATTTTGTCAGGTCTGACTTTAGGGAGCTCAGAAAGGCAAGCACTTCTAACACTTAACTATTTTAAGGAAGTTATTTGTTTTTCAGTTTTTTTCTTTTTTCATTTTAAAGATAGAGAATTGAATAAAAGTACCTGATAAGCTTGCCTTCTCATGCATCACAGAAATATGATGCATGTATGTCCAGACCATGAACCCTTACTCAGGCACAGCTACTGCTCACCCAATGGCAGCCTATCCTGTTTGCTGACAAGTTACTTGAGAGGAAATAAACATTCTGCTAAATGCTGACTGTACAACTTCAACATGTTAGAAACATGGAGTCTGAGTTCCATAAAGTGTTAACTTAAGGGTGCCTGGAAAGGATACTCATCATCATTTGCCAAAATGGGAGATCTATCTCCTAACATGGAGTAATTCTGGCTGCGAAAGGTTCTCACAAGCCAGAAAAACTATTTCTATTTAGCTCATACATACGTGTCAAGTACCAAGAGAGTCAGCTTCTGATCTTCAGCTTCAGAGTTAAACCCAGATTCAAATCCCACCACTGCCACCTTAACTTAAGTATTATTAAAGGAAGTATTAGAACCTACTTTGCTGGAGTGTTCTAAGGATTCTGTTTGATCTCCCACATGAAGAGTTTGGCAGAGTGCTGTTACTTTCCTGACCTTGTTTTTCCTTTTTACTGTTAACTGATGGACACAAAAAATAATACAGGAGGCATTGATGAGAAGCCACTAGAGCACAGAATGGGACAGTACTTGATCAAGTCCTCGTATCTGTGGAACATGTTCCAAATCCACAGCTGTCCTTGAGCTGGCCTGAGATATAGAGAACATTGGAGAGTTGAGTAGCACTTGAGGACTCTGAAAAAATTATCAAGTGTTTTCATTCCATAAGACCCCTTTTTATGTCTACTGTCTGTGGAAGTGTTTTCATTCCATAAGACCCCTTTTTATGTCTACTGTCTGTGGAAGTGTTTTCATTCCATAAGACCCCTTTTTATGTCTACTGTCTGTGGAAGTGTTTTCATTCCATAAGACCCCTTTTTATGTCTACTGTCTGTGGAAGTGTTTTCATTCCATAAGACCCCTTTTTATGTCTACTGTCTGTGGAAGTGTTTTCATTCCATAAGACCCCTTTTTATGTCTACTGTCTGTGGAAGTGTTTTCATTCCATAAGACCCCTTTTTATGTCTACTGTCTGTGTCTCATGAGTGCACAAAAACATACACCAACTGTAGCATAGTGTTTATATCATCTACAAAATGTGATATCTGTTGTCTTGCCCAAGGGAACAGAGAGATGAAGGAGAAAGGAGCAAAGAAGGAAGAAAAGGAAACATAACAAGTGTCCTACATTTAAAAGGAAGCATTTGAAATGCTTCTCAAATGCCCACAATATTCCTTCCCTACATGGGGTTTATTTGCTATAATACTGTGAAATGGGTGTCATTATTCCTAATTTAACAGGTGAGAACAGAGAAGCTCCGAAAGGTGTCCTTCCTTTCCCAAAGTCATACCCTTGTAAGTGGGCCTTACCCACCAGATGAGTGGCCTGTGTGGCAATGGGGACTTATCTAATAGTGCTACCTGGAGTCCATATGCTTTTGTACAAGGAGGAAATAAACCGTGGTGGAAATTTAGGAGAATTGCTAAGTGGAATCTGTTGGTGTTAGAAGGACATGCCTGTGAGTGTTGCCTCAGTGTTAGACAAACTTGGCTTCTAATCACAGTTCTAATCTGAGGTAATAAAACATAGTCATTAAAAGCACCGACCCTGAGGCCAGACCCTGGGCTCTTGTCTCAGCTCTGACACTTACTAGTTCTTCCCACTTAACCTCCCCGTGTCTCAGTTTCTTCAACTATAAAATGGCCATGATAAAAGTTATACCTCAAAGAGTTGCTGTGATCTAGGTACTATCAAAATATGTGTAAAGCATTCAGCACAGTATCTGGTACATAGTAAATGCTCAGTAAGTGATTATTACTACTACTTCCATTACTGCTTTTGCTACTACTAGTATTGTTACTAGGTGCCTGTCTTTGGACAAGTTATGCTCTCTGGGCTTCAGGTACCTCTTCTGTAAAATGAGGATATCTTTGTGAGATTCACAGTTGGAAACTGTTTATAACATGATTAATACCACTTTGGTAGTTATTTTTATTAGCTAGATGCTCTGATGCTCATCTCTTCTGTGGACCATGACACTCTTCCAATAAGTTTACAGTTCTGAACAGTTGCCTTTGAAGTAGAAATTGTCTCATTCATTCTTAAACATTGAATAAAGAAATGTTTTCTTGGAGGCTTCAAAATAGACAGCATATCTAAACGGCAGCCACCTTCTCCAGGGCTGGCTCTATAACCACCCTCTGTGCTTCCTTCATTCTCAAGTTGTTCAGGAAATTGCTTAACTCAGAAAGTTGGAAAATGTTCTCTACCTTCCCCTATGCAGAACACATAATCACATTGTATTTTCACTTAAAACATCACTGCAATTTTCAACTTTTTTCAATAATTTTCAAAAACTGGGTGACTTTTCTATGCATCGCTTGTCACTAAGTTAATTCAGGTTGGTTTCAATATCGCTGAACATAAATGTACTAGTCCTGGTGCCGGCCCAGTGGCGCACTGCTACAGTGCACCGCTTGGGAAGTGCAGCGGCGCTCCCGCTGAGGGTTCGGATCCCACATACAGACTGGCCGCTCACTGGCTGAGCGAGGTGCGGGAGCAACACCGAGGGTTGCGATCCTGTAGCCGGTCCCGGTCCGGTACAGGTGTGACACTGAGGGTTGCGATCCGTTGCCGGTCACGAAAAAAAAAAAAAAAAAGATAAATGTACTAGTCCTTCCTTAAGGCATCTTCCATTTTATTTAACCTCTATGCCAGCCAGGTCTCCATAAATCTTAGGATCAAGATAGGATCGGCTCAAAGCACTACTGCACTGTGAAATTCAACACCTCCCCCTCCCAGCACCACTTTACAAAATTTCTGTGAATTCTGGGGATAACAAATTCTCTGGCCCTAAATTCCTGCTTCTGCTTTGTAAGGGTTTTTTTGTGGAATTTTGTTTAATTCATTCAACACTCATTTGAATACCTACTATGTACCTGGTATTTTTCTGGTCTCTTCATGTATGCCACTGAGCAAAGCATACAAAGAAGTCACTTCCCTGTCTTCTCTTCTTTCTTCCACACTTTGTCTATCTCAATATGGAACTTTTGACTCCATTCCTCAATTATAAGCAAAAATAAAAGCTGCATCTTACAGAAAATATTTGTGCCCCCAGCAAATATTACTGAAGGTTTGGGGAGACAACTCTGGAGTTGGGGGAGCGGGTATTGGGAAGAGGACAAAATTATCACAAAAAGTTGTTTTAATTATGTAGTTTTTTAAGCCAGTCTTTCTCTCCTTTCTTCCCTTCCAGATTGCTGCTATATTTTAGTTCAAAATAAGTGTGATTTTCAATACCCCCACAAGGGCTCTGCAGAAAATATGAAAAGGTCCCATGGCTGAGTCATAAACTCATAACAACTTTTCCCTTGGCTACTGAAATGAGACCACAGTTTTGAAATTATCACTAGGGAGTACAACATTAAATTCTTAGCCAGGAGCCATCACCATCCCTAGTCTCTGCCTGGGACATTGGTGGAGAGATTTGGGAAGGAGGTGGTTTTGTCCTTCTATAACCTAGGTTTGGGAGTAACCTCAAAAAGTTTTATGCAGGTAGGAATATATATCACCTGTCTGTCCATCCATGCCTTCATTCATTAATTCAACAAAACTTCATTTAAAACATCTGTACCTACCAGACCCTGTATTTTTGACAACATACAACAGAATGAGACCCAATGTCCAACTTCAGGGATATCACAGTCTAGACTTCAATAAGGAAAATATGGTGACTGAGCTGAATCTGGAAGAATAAGTGGAATTCACCAGGTGGAGATGAAAAAAAGGGAATTTTAAGTGAAGGAAACGGCCTCTGCAGAGACAGAGAAGCAGTCTTAATGTGTGACATTGAGTGTTGCAATAGAGCTGGAGATTGGGGTGCTTCAGGCGAGGAGGTGATGGCAGAGCATCCTGCAGACCTAAGCAAGGATAAGGGCACCAAGGGTCCCTTCCCTGTAGAGCATTCCATGGTGCCAGGCAACTCTTATAGCTTGGACTGTCCTCTGTGGAAGTTTGGTGCCCCGTAGTAAGATTGACTTCTAAGAGCCACGTTTGCACCTAAGGAGACATCAGTTTTCTGAAACACCAACCCATGTTAATCAAAGGAAAGATCAAATTTGTGTATTTTTGTCAGCCCTTGCTCTTGCCTCTGCAGTTACAAATATTATATACAGAGAAACTATATTTGTAAAAGATCTCAGAGTTCTAAAGTACCTAATTTCATTGTTCATTCTGGGGAAGGGGAAAGAGATTTTTAAGAAGTTGACATGAGGGCCGGCCCAGTGGCGCACTGGATAGTGCGCCGCTTGGGAAGCGCGGCGGCGCTCCCG
>NW_007726485.1:22140-48631 GCF_000696425.1 Galeopterus variegatus
CCTCTCTCTTTTTTTTTTTTTTTTTTCCCCTAGCCGGGCTAATAGTTTGTCTATGTTGTTTTTTTTCTCAAAAAACCAACTTTTTGCTTCATTGATCTTTTGTGTCATTTTTGGGGTTTCATTTAGTTCCGCTCTGATCTTAGTTCTTTCCATCTACTAATTTTTGGGTTGGATTGTTCTTGTTTTTCTAGTTCTTTGAGTTGTAGTGTTAATTTGTTTATTTGAAATCTTTCTATTCTTTTGATGTAAGTGTTTATTGCCATAAAGTTCCCTCTTAGTCCTGCTTTTGCAGAATCCCACAGGTTTGATATGATATGTCTTTATTTTCATTACTTTCAGGGAATTTTTTGTTTTTCCTGTTTAATTTCTTCTTGGATCTACAGGTCGTTCAAGAGCATGTTGTTTAATTTCCATGTATTTGTATAGTTTCTAGAGCTTTGCTTTTTATTGATTTCTAGTTTTAATCCACTGTGGTCTGAAAAGATACTTGAAATGATTTCAATTTTTTTAAACTTGTTGAAACTTGATTTGTGACCTAACATGTGGTCTATCCTGGAGAATGTTCTGTGTGTTGATGAGAAGAATGTATATTCTGTAGTTGGATGAAATGTTCTGTAGTTATCTGCCAGGTCCAATTGGTCTAAAGTGTAGTTTAAATCTTGTGTTTCTCTGTTGATTTGTTTTCTAGATAATCTATCCAGTGCTGAGAGAGTGGTGCTCAGGTCCCCAACTATTATTGTTAGGATCTGTCTCTTTCTTTAGGTCTAATAGTGTTTGCTTTATAAGTCTGAGAGTTCTGGCGTTGGATGCATATATATTTATGATTGTTTTGTCTTCTTGCTGGATAGATCCCATTATGATTATATAATGGCCTTGTTTGTCTCTTATTGTGTTTTTTGGCTTAGAGTCTATTTTATCCAATATAAGAATAGCTACTCCTGCTTGTTTTTGGTTTCTATTTTCCTGGTATGTCTTTTTTAGTCCCTCACTATTACTCTGTGTGTGTCTTTACTGGTGAGATGAGTCTCTTGAAGACAGCATATAGTTGTGTCTAGGTTTGTTTTTGTTTTTTTTGACCAGCAAGGGGATCACAACCCTTGGCGTGGTGTGGTCCACACTGTGCTCACCCAGTGAACGCACCAGCCATCCCTATATAGGATCTGAACCCACAGCCTCGGTGCTCCCAGAACCACACTCTTCCAAGTGAGCCATGGGGCCGGCCCGTGTCTAGGTTTTTAACCTGATCAATCAATTGTAACTTTTGAGTGGGGAATTTAATCCATTTACATTTAGGGTTGTTTGAAAGGTGTTAATTACTTCTGGCATTTTATTGATTTTTGTTTGGGTATGTTAAATATCTTATTTCTTTCTTCCCTTTTATTTTTTGTCTTTGGTGTTGATTGGTTTTTGGAGATGGTAAGATAGTTTCTTTTTCTTTCTGCATTTTTGTTCTACCAGTGGGTTTTCTTTCTATCTTGTTTATTTGTGGTAATGATTATTGTTTTCATATTCCAGATGTAGGACTCCCTTGTGGATTTCTTGCAGGGCTGTTCATGTGGTGGTGAACTCCTACAGTTTTTGTGTGTCTGGGAAATATACTATTTCTCCTTCATTTCTGAAGGATAGCCTTGCTGAGTATAGCATTCTTGGCTGGCAGTTTTCTTCTTTTAATGTTTTGAGTATATCATCCCATTCTCTTCTGGCCTGTAGAGTTTCTGTTGAGAAGTCTGGGGTTAGTCTGATAGGGGCACCCTTATAGGTGACTTGATGCTTTTCTTTTGCTTCTTTTATGATTTGCTCTTTGTCTTTCAGTTTTGCCAGTTTGACTATAATATGTCTCAGAGAGGACATTTTTGGGTTGAATCTGTTTGGGGATCTTTGAGCCTCCCAGATCTGAAGTTCTGTGTCTCTCCCTATACCTGGGAACTTTTCCACTATTATTTAATTGAATAGGTCTTCCATTCCTTTTCCTTTCTCCTTCCCTTCTGGAACACCTATGATTCAGATGTTTGTGTGCTTAACATTGTCTGCTAGCTCTCTTAGATTTTCTTCATTTTTTTTAATTCCTTTTTTGCCCACCTGGGTTATTTCAATACCATTTCAATATCAGAAATCCATTCTTCTGCTTGCTCTAATCTTCTGCTCAAAGCTCTCAGTGTGTTTTTATTTTGTTGAATGAAATCCTTCAGTTCCAGGAGTTCTGCTATATTCTTTTTTAAAGTATTGATCTCTTTGTAAATTACCTCTATATCCTGGATACTTTCTCCCATTTTGTTGTGTCATCTAAGTGAGTCTTCTTGTATTTCATTGAGTTTCCTTAAGATTGTTGCTCAGAATTCCTTCTTAGTCATTTCAAGGGTTTCCTGCTCTGTGGGTCTGGTGCTTGAGAATTATTGTATTCCTTCGGTTGTGTGATATTTTCTTGTTTTTGTTTTTGTTTTAGCTTTTTTGTATTTCTAGTATCTCCACATAATGACTACTCATCTGGTATAGCAGTTGCTTCTTCTATTACTCTGAAGTGGCTTTGAGGAGAGATTTTCTCCTGTAGATATGTTTATATTGACCATTAAATAGGGTGTTTTAATACTGGTTCTAGGTGGACATAGTAGTGTAGTCTCTTTGTGGGTACTACAGGTGTATTCAGTGTTGGAGTTGTGTGTGAGTGCCTCTATGGCCTGAGCACTGGGGCATGTAGAGATTCTTTGCTGAGGTTAGTGACACTGTGTTTGTTCATTGAGGACATAGGTGAGCTCTCAAGTTCTTAAGAGAAGTGCCTGGGTGTCCTGTCACTTTTTGGCTGGGGTGGGTGACTATGGGTGGGTTTGTTGCCACCCCAGCTACCATCTTGAGACCCTGAGGGGAGTTCTGGTGTATACTGGCATTACTCAGTGTGAACAGGTGACCATGGATGTGGCTTCTCTTTCCTCTAACCTACAGGCAGAGGCTCCTCCTGGGTCCTTGCTTCTCCCAAGTAGGGAATGAGTTGGTGGTGATTGGGAATTTTCTTCCTTACTCTGTTTGGCTACCCTGGGTTTCTGCACTCTCAGAGGGTTCCACGTGTGTCTCTCCTCAGATCCCGGCAGTTGCACATGCTACACACATACCTCCCACCACCAGGTGTGCCTGTGCTCACTCACTTCTTTCCCCAGGCTCTACTAGTGACTCTTCCTCTGTCAATGCAGTTGAGTGGTTGGCAGGCTGACTGCATGGCAGCAGTGGTGTCTACTGCTGTGGTGGCAAGCCACCCTTGCAGCAGCAGTTGCTGTAGCAGTAGATGTGGCAGACCACCCTTGCAGCAGCAGTGGGGGCTGCCCTTAGCTCCTGAGGTACCCATGCATTTCTGCCATCTGTTGGGTGGGGGCTGCCCTCCTCTTCTTTGATTCTATACACATATATAATGTGTTTTCTTTCTTTATTTTGTTAGTTTTGAAAGCTCATTTATGTCCATTCGTGTAGCAAGGTGCAAATAAGTTCATTCAAAAATACTTTCTGAGCATCTATTTAATGCCATGAACTCTTCTAGGTAACAGGATTCCATGGTGAACAAAACTATATGGTTCTTATACTCAGGAAGCTTAATTTTGTGAACACATGAAAAGTTTGTTAAGGCAAGTCTAAAGAATACATATGTATTCTCCCAATGATTTGGGGCAAATAGCTCAACCTCTCTGAACTTATCTCCTTTTTATTAAACTTGGGCTGGATAATACCTTCATTTTGTAAGATTTTTGTGAGGAGATCAAACATGTAATATATACCTGTCACATAGCAGGTTCTCTGTTAATACCCATCCTTTTCCCACTTAAAACCACTGTAAGTTTTGTTGAAATGCTTCTGATTTAAATTTTAAATATTAAATCAGAAAAACAGGTGTTTCAGATAAGTTAAGGGATGGATGCTTAAATATAAATTTTATTTTATAAAAGGTCCAACCTGACTCTATTGAAAGAAGGTTAAGAAGGGAAGGAGGAAAGCTTAAGGGAGTTTCCCTTTAAAAAGAAAGGGATTAAGAAAGAAGAAGCCATTGGAAGGAGAGAGATCTGTTTCTGATTGGGAAGAGAGAGACATCAGGCAGATATTATGGTGGTTCCATCCAGATCAGAACCTTGAGGCTTCCTCTTTCCTATCCATTCTGTTTTGCCTCCAGGGAATAAATCTGGAAGCAGATAACTTGGAGGGGAAGTTTCTTGTTCTTTTTTCTAGCGGACATTTTGTCAGGTCTGACTTTAGGGAGCTCAGAAAGGCAAGCACTTCTAACACTTAACTATTTTAAGGAAGTTATTTGTTTTTCAGTTTTTTTCTTTTTTCATTTTAAAGATAGAGAATTGAATAAAAGTACCTGATAAGCTTGCCTTCTCATGCATCACAGAAATATGATGCATGTATGTCCAGACCATGAACCCTTACTCAGGCACAGCTACTGCTCACCCAATGGCAGCCTATCCTGTTTGCTGACAAGTTACTTGAGAGGAAATAAACATTCTGCTAAATGCTGACTGTACAACTTCAACATGTTAGAAACATGGAGTCTGAGTTCCATAAAGTGTTAACTTAAGGGTGCCTGGAAAGGATACTCATCATCATTTGCCAAAATGGGAGATCTATCTCCTAACATGGAGTAATTCTGGCTGCGAAAGGTTCTCACAAGCCAGAAAAACTATTTCTATTTAGCTCATACATACGTGTCAAGTACCAAGAGAGTCAGCTTCTGATCTTCAGCTTCAGAGTTAAACCCAGATTCAAATCCCACCACTGCCACCTTAACTTAAGTATTATTAAAGGAAGTATTAGAACCTACTTTGCTGGAGTGTTCTAAGGATTCTGTTTGATCTCCCACATGAAGAGTTTGGCAGAGTGCTGTTACTTTCCTGACCTTGTTTTTCCTTTTTACTGTTAACTGATGGACACAAAAAATAATACAGGAGGCATTGATGAGAAGCCACTAGAGCACAGAATGGGACAGTACTTGATCAAGTCCTCGTATCTGTGGAACATGTTCCAAATCCACAGCTGTCCTTGAGCTGGCCTGAGATATAGAGAACATTGGAGAGTTGAGTAGCACTTGAGGACTCTGAAAAAATTATCAAGTGTTTTCATTCCATAAGACCCCTTTTTATGTCTACTGTCTGTGGAAGTGTTTTCATTCAAAACATACACCAACTGTAGCATAGTGTTTATATCATCTACAAAATGTGATATCTGTTGTCTTGCCCAAGGGAACAGAGAGATGAAGGAGAAAGGAGCAAAGAAGGAAGAAAAGGAAACATAACAAGTGTCCTACATTTAAAAGGAAGCATTTGAAATGCTTCTCAAATGCCCACAATATTCCTTCCCTACATGGGGTTTATTTGCTATAATACTGTGAAATGGGTGTCATTATTCCTAATTTAACAGGTGAGAACAGAGAAGCTCCGAAAGGTGTCCTTCCTTTCCCAAAGTCATACCCTTGTAAGTGGGCCTTACCCACCAGATGAGTCTCATGAGTGCACAAAAACATACACCAACTGTAGCATAGTGTTTATATCATCTACAAAATGTGATATCTGTTGTCTTGCCCAAGGGAACAGAGAGATGAAGGAGAAAGGAGCAAAGAAGGAAGAAAAGGAAACATAACAAGTGTCCTACATTTAAAAGGAAGCATTTGAAATGCTTCTCAAATGCCCACAATATTCCTTCCCTACATGGGGTTTATTTGCTATAATACTGTGAAATGGGTGTCATTATTCCTAATTTAACAGGTGAGAACAGAGAAGCTCCGAAAGGTGTCCTTCCTTTCCCAAAGTCATACCCTTGTAAGTGGGCCTTACCCACCAGATGAGTGGCCTGTGTGGCAATGGGGACTTATCTAATAGTGCTACCTGGAGTCCATATGCTTTTGTACAAGGAGGAAATAAACCGTGGTGGAAATTTAGGAGAATTGCTAAGTGGAATCTGTTGGTGTTAGAAGGACATGCCTGTGAGTGTTGCCTCAGTGTTAGACAAACTTGGCTTCTAATCACAGTTCTAATCTGAGGTAATAAAACATAGTCATTAAAAGCACCGACCCTGAGGCCAGACCCTGGGCTCTTGTCTCAGCTCTGACACTTACTAGTTCTTCCCACTTAACCTCCCCGTGTCTCAGTTTCTTCAACTATAAAATGGCCATGATAAAAGTTATACCTCAAAGAGTTGCTGTGATCTAGGTACTATCAAAATATGTGTAAAGCATTCAGCACAGTATCTGGTACATAGTAAATGCTCAGTAAGTGATTATTACTACTACTTCCATTACTGCTTTTGCTACTACTAGTATTGTTACTAGGTGCCTGTCTTTGGACAAGTTATGCTCTCTGGGCTTCAGGTACCTCTTCTGTAAAATGAGGATATCTTTGTGAGATTCACAGTTGGAAACTGTTTATAACATGATTAATACCACTTTGGTAGTTATTTTTATTAGCTAGATGCTCTGATGCTCATCTCTTCTGTGGACCATGACACTCTTCCAATAAGTTTACAGTTCTGAACAGTTGCCTTTGAAGTAGAAATTGTCTCATTCATTCTTAAACATTGAATAAAGAAATGTTTTCTTGGAGGCTTCAAAATAGACAGCATATCTAAACGGCAGCCACCTTCTCCAGGGCTGGCTCTATAACCACCCTCTGTGCTTCCTTCATTCTCAAGTTGTTCAGGAAATTGCTTAACTCAGAAAGTTGGAAAATGTTCTCTACCTTCCCCTATGCAGAACACATAATCACATTGTATTTTCACTTAAAACATCACTGCAATTTTCAACTTTTTTCAATAATTTTCAAAAACTGGGTGACTTTTCTATGCATCGCTTGTCACTAAGTTAATTCAGGTTGGTTTCAATATCGCTGAACATAAATGTACTAGTCCTGGTGCCGGCCCAGTGGCGCACTGCTACAGTGCACCGCTTGGGAAGTGCAGCGGCGCTCCCGCTGAGGGTTCGGATCCCACATACAGACTGGCCGCTCACTGGCTGAGCGAGGGGCGGGAGCAACACCGAGGGTTGCGATCCTGTAGCCGGTCCCGGTCCGGTACAGGTGTGACACTGAGGGTTGCGATCCGTTGCCGGTCACGAAAAAAAAAAAAAAGATAAATGTACTAGTCCTGGTGCCAGCCCAGTGGCGCACTGCTACAGTGCACCGCTTGGGAAGTGCAGCGGCGCTCCCGCTGAGGGTTCGGATCCCACATACAGACTGGCCGCTCACTGGCTGAGCGAGGGGCGGGAGCAACACCGAGGGTTGCGATCCTGTAGCCGGTCCCGGTCCGGTACAGGTGTGACACTGAGGGTTGCGATCCGTTGCCGGTCACGAAAAAAAAAAAAAAAAAGATAAATGTACTAGTCCTTCCTTAAGGCATCTTCCATTTTATTTAACCTCTATGCCAGCCAGGTCTCCATAAATCTTAGGATCAAGATAGGATCGGCTCAAAGCACTACTGCACTGTGAAATTCAACACCTCCCCCTCCCAGCACCACTTTACAAAATTTCTGTGAATTCTGGGGATAACAAATTCTCTGGCCCTAAATTCCTGCTTCTGCTTTGTAAGGGTTTTTTTGTGGAATTTTGTTTAATTCATTCAACACTCATTTGAATACCTACTATGTACCTGGTATTTTTCTGGTCTCTTCATGTATGCCACTGAGCAAAGCATACAAAGAAGTCACTTCCCTGTCTTCTCTTCTTTCTTCCACACTTTGTCTATCTCAATATGGAACTTTTGACTCCATTCCTCAATTATAAGCAAAAATAAAAGCTGCATCTTACAGAAAATATTTGTGCCCCCAGCAAATATTACTGAAGGTTTGGGGAGACAACTCTGGAGTTGGGGGAGCGGGTATTGGGAAGAGGACAAAATTATCACAAAAAGTTGTTTTAATTATGTAGTTTTTTAAGCCAGTCTTTCTCTCCTTTCTTCCCTTCCAGATTGCTGCTATATTTTAGTTCAAAATAAGTGTGATTTTCAATACCCCCACAAGGGCTCTGCAGAAAATATGAAAAGGTCCCATGGCTGAGTCATAAACTCATAACAACTTTTCCCTTGGCTACTGAAATGAGACCACAGTTTTGAAATTATCACTAGGGAGTACAACATTAAATTCTTAGCCAGGAGCCATCACCATCCCTAGTCTCTGCCTGGGACATTGGTGGAGAGATTTGGGAAGGAGGTGGTTTTGTCCTTCTATAACCTAGGTTTGGGAGTAACCTCAAAAAGTTTTATGCAGGTAGGAATATATATCACCTGTCTGTCCATCCATGCCTTCATTCATTAATTCAACAAAACTTCATTTAAAACATCTGTACCTACCAGACCCTGTATTTTTGACAACATACAACAGAATGAGACCCAATGTCCAACTTCAGGGATATCACAGTCTAGACTTCAATAAGGAAAATATGGTGACTGAGCTGAATCTGGAAGAATAAGTGGAATTCACCAGGTGGAGATGAAAAAAAGGGAATTTTAAGTGAAGGAAACGGCCTCTGCAGAGACAGAGAAGCAGTCTTAATGTGTGACATTGAGTGTTGCAATAGAGCTGGAGATTGGGGTGCTTCAGGCGAGGAGGTGATGGCAGAGCATCCTGCAGACCTAAGCAAGGATAAGGGCACCAAGGGTCCCTTCCCTGTAGAGCATTCCATGGTGCCAGGCAACTCTTATAGCTTGGACTGTCCTCTGTGGAAGTTTGGTGCCCCGTAGTAAGATTGACTTCTAAGAGCCACGTTTGCACCTAAGGAGACATCAGTTTTCTGAAACACCAACCCATGTTAATCAAAGGAAAGATCAAATTTGTGTATTTTTGTCAGCCCTTGCTCTTGCCTCTGCAGTTACAAATATTATATACAGAGAAACTATATTTGTAAAAGATCTCAGAGTTCTAAAGTACCTAATTTCATTGTTCATTCTGGGGAAGGGGAAAGAGATTTTTAAGAAGTTGACATGAGGGCCGGCCCAGTGGCGCACTGGATAGTGCGCCGCTTGGGAAGCGCGGCGGCGCTCCCGCCGAGGGTTCGGATCCCACATACAGACCGGTTCCCGCTCACTGGCTGAGTGAGGCGCGGGTGCAACACCGAGGCTTGCGATCCCGTTGCCGGTCCCCGGTCCGGTACGGGGGTGACACTGAGGGTTGCGATCCGTTGCCGGACACGGAAAAAAGACAAAAAAAAAAAGAAGTTGACATGAGATGATATGATTTAAAAATAAAATCATAAACATTCAAGTAACTTAAACTGAAAACAAATAAATGAGTACGATTCTACAGTACTAATTAAAGACCTAACTCAACAATAAACTATTTATAAAGGAATCCAAGTTAAACTTTTGCAAAAACTGTCAGTCACTTTCTTTGCTTACTGTGATGTAGTTTTTGTTTTATTATTGTAACTGAAACCATGATGGATATTAAAATATCCAAATTCAGTGGGGCTGAATATACACAGACTGTGGGACGTAAGTTGAAATCCTTAGACTTCTTCAAATGAGCTTGCTCGCTTGTAATTTTTTCTTCTAAAAATGAGATTTTTCTGGAAAAACCAGAATGCTGCTTAATCAGGTTTTTTTTGTCTTATTGTACTTTAATAGGTTGTAAATGACTAGAAGGAAATAGTGTGGTATTGTTAATTAGAACAATTATAAGTTTTCAGAAATATAAATTTTGATAGGCTGAAACCATTTTGAGGAGCTTTCTTTAGTTCAGTGTTTAAAGGAATAGCTTAAGTGGAGAATCTAACACCTCTTCTAATTTCTGAGAACTTTTTTAAAGTTTTATGAAAAATAGCAATATTAATGTGGGAACAACTTGGATCTTAATGGAATAAAATTTTTCTGTATATATAACATCTATCCAGAATTCTTATCCGTTTTGACCCATCTAATAAAATATCAGTGTCATGTAATTGCTTTTATCTTTGGACCTAAAAGGCCATAATGCATTATTTAGCAGGTTGAACTGAGTTCAGGCAAAATCTCTTTTAAATGTTAATTTAATCTTTTTTGATATATATCTGAGAGTTAGAAAGAAGAAAATGTAGGGGCTGGTAGGGAATCCATTTATAGTGGATTGAGAAAAACTTCATAGTCAACTTAAAATCGCTATTATCAAATTACTCTTCTGCCTATTTATAGTGGCTTAGGACCCAGAATATGGACATATTTCGAATATAGGAGATATAGGCAATCATGCTTAATGCCCAGCACAGGGTGGAAATGATTCAATGCCTTCATGAATTAAATGGTTCACAAAACTGTCCTAATCCTTTGGAACTAGAAACAAAATATGAATGTGGTGCCTATTTATAACTCATCAGACAAATCAGTGAACTAATTAGTAGAATTATATTCTTTTGGAACTGCTAGAAATGTTTCAACAAGCCTTCTGTGTTGACTTCTTTCTTAGACTTTGAAAGTTGAAAGTCATCTTTTTTATTCTGATTATATAACTTTGGTTGGATAGATTTCCTAATATAACTCTATATTTGTCAATCCTACAGCACATAAAACAGTAGATGAATTCATTAGCAATCTTATGGTACTATGGAGTTTTGCAACTGCAGCTAAAATGGGTCAGATCCAGACTTGCCTTGGGTTTCTATTGTTAGGGGGAATCCATTAACTTTTTCATTTCATTATAATGTAGCATTGTCAAATTACTATTTCAAAATAATAGTTCTTTCAGATACTATGGAATGGACATCCAAATACATATAGAAAATAATTTCTCCACTAATAGGATTTTGCTGATTTATAGCATTATTAGAGCATATTGAATGCTCATTTTTACATATATCTCTTTGATCCTCACAAAAACCCTGCAAATCAGTGAGGCAGTTAATTAGTACTATACCCACTTAGAGAAAACCAATTTTTCTGCCCAAGGTCACATAAGAAAATGTTGTTTCTGGATCTCGAACCTTCCATTTCTGACTCCATGTCCCATGCTCTGTCAACACAGACCCCACCTAACCTCAGTAACCACAATATATAAAGCTATGTTGCCGCATGCAACTGGGTTAGGGCATCCCTCAGCAACTTGGAGTTGATAGATAAGCAAATGGAATAGTGCCTGAGAAAAGGCAGAAACTTGACAACTATTTCCTTCTCCTTCTGGTTTGTCAGTTGGACAACATCTAAGAAAAGAAATATGGAATATAGATTTTGGTACCGGGTCTAGGCACAATCCAGATACTGGCTTCAAAACCACTAGAATCCTGACTATCTGGAGTGTTCTACCTGGTTGTCCTCCCAGCCCAGCCTCATGGGTGTCAGTAAGTATAGTAGGGGAGAAAATTGAGAGCTGTTTTTTTTAATAAGCACTTCAGTGGTAGATCCAAAAACAAATTTCATAACCTATTGATAGTTATAACAAGTGTCCTACATTTAAAACTAATCAGAACTGTGACTTTAGTCAGAAAGTTTGGTAGAAAAGTAAAATGAACTGGTATATCATGTGCATACCAATAGAAATGTGAGTGATAGATTTATGGGAATTAGAAACAGGGAAACTGGCTTTATTTATTTAAACTAGCTTTAGGCACTCCAGGGAATTTAATTTATTTAAAATTTCCTATGGACGTCATAAGCTGTTGTCTTCATACAAAAGTCAGAACAGGCTAAGCTATATCTGACAGCCAGAGACAAGCTGTAAGACCTGCCCCAAAATATGCTGCAGAGATATTAACAGTAGCTTTAAAAAAAAAAAAAAAAAAAAACCTGGGGTACATGATTACTTTCCAAATGTTTTACTTACATAATTTAATAAACTTTTAGTTGGAAACAACTTTCTTGGAGTATTCAGATTTAGAAATATAAAGAAATATTTTTTGTGGATGAATACAAACATAATTCTGCATCCTTTGCCACCTACCTCACAAGGACAAGTAGGCCAGCAAGTACATGAGCTCAGCAGCAATAGTTCATAGCAATTAATATTTATTGAGTATCTACTATGTACCAGGCATTGTGAAAAGTTCTTTCATATATGCTCTCTCATTTAATTCTTGCAGATTTATGAAGTAGATAGATAGTAATTCTATCCTATCTTCAGAAGATAAAATGGAGGCTTAGACAGAATAGTTTATGAAGGGCAGAGCTGGGACTGAAACTCCTCTCTTCTGACTCCAGTCCTGGTGTTGGTGCCAGCACACTTTGTGGCCATCCTTCTTTCTCCTCCACTGACCGTGGAGGCTGCACTGGCTCCATTAGCTGGTAATTCACCTTGATCACACCTGGCTACATGCTGACTGAGGCTCACCATTCTGAGGTCTTGCTGCACTTTCCTAACTCTCCTCCACAAGGTGAAAGGGACCATTCATCTGCTTTCAAAGAACCCAAAGGCATCAAGAGGAGCCAGTCCACACATTGCCAATGACCCCCAGAGAAATATCATGATAAGCAGAGATGTCAGAATCAGATCAGGGACTTTAGAACAGGAATTCCCAAAGCTTCAGCTTCTTTCTTAGAGCTGTTTCAGGGAAGTCAGGCAAACAGTGCACCTTAGCTGCAGACCTTCTTGGCTAGCAGCTTGTAAACTTGTCCTAGTTTCTGTAAGTTACTTTTCCTAAGTTATATCAACAAAACTGGGGCATTTGGTGACTGGGGAACAAGCTGATAAAAAACACACCTACCAGAAAATGAGGAAAGCCACAAAGAAGAGTACTGAATAGTCGGGCTCCAAAGCCACAATTCTAGCTCAATTAGTAATAGAATTTGCCTGAAACAGTCATAAAGGGAGTGAATTCAAATTCACCAGTTAATAGTCCTCCTCTAGAATGAGAACAGATACAGTGTAATTCTTATCTGACAGGATAAATTTGCTGTCTCAGACTCAATAATTTGATAACAGTATATTTAACATTATGGTCTTTCCATCTGTTTTTTTAAAAAAGGAGGGAATTCATTCTCTTTACTCCAAGACAATGACCTTCAACATTTAAAGGCCTCCAATTTGGTAGGGGGATGAAATTCTTTCTTGTGACTTGTTTTTTGACTTGGTATGTCTATTTTATTTACTAAAGGCAAGAAGTTCGGGGAATAGATCTAATCACCAATAAGTAAAAGAGTTCCAGAGGTAACCATCAATCCAAGAGAATTTTTTCATGGTCTTGACCACATATTTACCTTCAGGGATTCTTATTCATTATATTTACTTGGGAATACTTTTCAGTCATAGAAAATGTGGCAAAGACAGGACTGATAAAGGAACCAAATTTTTATACATGCTTCCTTCCCAATTTCCTTACCATCAACTTTCAACATGTTAAGATCCTATACACTACACCATCTTGGCTACCTGCATACACTTCAACCCAGCCTCAACACCTCTTCTCCTACTTCCTCCCAGAAAGAGGCCAGGTCTCACCTCCCTTGGTGCCAAAACACCATTGACTCAGCATAGTCTAAGCAACTTACCTATGCTGGGGATGAATGACTCTCATGGTTTACTTTCCCTTGAGTGTTGAGATGTCCATTCACTTGTACAAGTAAGATCCAAGCAGTCTGGAGTGATTGTACATGTGGGAGAATTTTCCAAAAAGAAAAAAAGTAATCTTTAGGACTTTGTGTTGTGTTTTTAGTCATTTTTCTTTTTCATAAAAGTAACCAAAAAAAAAAAAAATGTTGCCTGTTTGCAAATGATCTGAGTTATTTGACAAGGAATTGAAAATAATAACAGTAAACCTTCAATTGGGATTATATTTTTTGAGTAAATATTTCACACAATCATCAAAGGCCTCTCAAAATGTAACAAATTTGGGATTTATCATACGAGAAAACATATCATTCTACATTTACTTTTTAATTATCAAATATGTATTATTTATGCCATCCTCAATATGAGGCCAAAGTCAAAAGAAAAAAATTTTTAAGGGCCGAGCCCGTGGCGCACTCGGGAGAGTGCAGCGCTGAGAGCGCAGCGACGCTCCCGCCGTGGGTTCAGATCCTATATAGGAATGGCCGGTGCTCTCACTGGCTGAGCGTGGTGTGGGTGACACCAAGCCAAGGGTTCTGATCCCTTACTGGTCACGAAAAAGACAAAAAAAAAGAAAAAGAAAAAATTTTTAAGCTAGACCACCATAAATAGAAAAAGTTCTTTACAGATGCATAATAGAGAGGTCATCTTTAAAGGAAAATAAGTCTCAAGTAATTTAGAGCCACATTAATCAGAGGAAGCCTGTTAGTAAAACTTCACTAATGAGAACGGTTATAGATGAATGAGGACTGAGAGCTATTACCCTGACCATTTGTGACAAGAACATTTACTAAGCAAACAGGATAAATAAGCCTGGGGACATGGTGAGAATGAGATGGGGCGAAGGTTTAACCTTCTCAAAAGAACAAACAGCAAATTGTTAGAAAAATGGATCTTTTTAATTTTAAAAAAAAAGGTCCTATCTGTCCTTTGGAGCAAATTTGAAGCATCTTTATCTGGTAACACTTTATTTTAATGAATTTTTATTTAGATGCTTGAAATGATTTAATTTCCTTAAAAGTCTAATTAAAACTTATCTGATTCACAATCATCTTCTGTCAAAGTTGGCTATATAATGTGATTTCAGTATCTTAATCTGAAAAATATATCCAATACATATATTTATCGAGGGCACATGAGTGTCTATTTGGGGCCCACAGAGAACTATACCAAATAATGCAAAATGGTGCAAAAGAAAGGCAAGATGTGCTTTGGAATCAATGGTGAGTATGTCCATTGAATCACTGAAGACTGATTTGAGTGGAGACATAGGCTGACTCAGTTTCCTCAGAAGTGCTGCTGCATGGTCAGGAACGCACCGTGAGGCAGGAGAGGAGGAAGTACTGAGGCCCGTTGTCTGGTGGAGAGGTTATACCGTCTGAGTGGCGATCCACGCTAGACGCCAGTGCTTCCTGCCTTAGGCCTACATGCTCCAGGATTTTTGGGGGTGTGTTTTAAGGACTTCAGCATGAAAGCTACTGACTGGGCACCCAACAAAATCTGTGAGTCCTGTTAGGAAAGACTCCCTGAATCCTTAGCAAAAATAGCAAGAGCAATAGCCATAGCAAAGTGACCTGCTAGGGTGGAGAGAGCCATGATGTAAATGCGGGGTGCTGGGAGCAGCGGCGCCAAGATGGGCCACCCAGAGGTGACAGTGACAGAGGCAACAGCTCCAGGGACAGCATAGCAGCAATGGGTGCCACACCAACTTGAAGAGAAGACACCAACCCAGGGCCAACTTATCCATGAGGCACAGTAGACACAGTGCACAATACTTTTAAGGGCCCGTGAAACTGTTTTCATTTTAATCTCTCTTAAAATCAGAGCCTCCAAAATGACTATTTGACAATAATAAATGTATAACAATAAATCCAGTCTGGATTATTTTTGTCTTTATACCAAAGCAATCATAAAATATAATTTTAAATTTTTTTTATAGAGGAAGGGGCTTATGAAAAGCAAAAGCAACAATGGCCCATGAAAGTTGTAATGTCACCCTGCACCAATCATTCAGGCCAAGGAAAGTGAGGATGCTTATGGTGGGCTTAGAACTCCAGCAACTTTCATGGGCGGAGGCTTAGAGCGTGACTTTCTCCCGCCAGCTCGCTCTCCCGGCCCAACCACATACACGGTCTGGAAGGATAAAACTAAAAGTGCCAGTAAACACATAACACACAGTGAAGCCCAGGAGTTATATAGTAAACTGTAATTAAAGTCACTCCTCGATATTCTCAGAAGGCCTTCTAGAAAAGTGAGGGCTTGGAGGTGTGTGGACCTGTTGTCTTGAAAAAATAATGCTGGAGGGGAAAAAAGATGCTAAGAGAGAAATACATGGAGGGTCAGTTGGAAGTCCTCCTTTTAAATGCCCTCTGTCACTAGTTCAAATAGGCACCAATTTCTCTGCTGCAACTTGACTGCCTTTATTAAGGAATTAGAAATCATATTTTCCAGCTACAAACCAATCACTGAACCAATGGTGAATTCATTATGAGTTGTGAATTCCATATATGGACCTCTGGTTAAGAAAAGCGAGAATTCTGTTTTGCTTCCCAATTATTTACATCTAGATCTGTGCTTCCTTTGGAGTGTTTAGAAACAAGGATTGACCAGTATGCCGAAATTTAGTTCTGTTTGTACCACCTTAAAAACCTATGAAACATTCTGTAAGCGGGGAAATGACTTGAGATAGAAAAGATAGAACCAGCATGGTTTGAGCCCTAATCCATTTTGAAAGAAATCTACAAGAGCACACTTTACTGGGAAAGGACACGAAATGTAGGCAAGGATCATTGGCATTCAGAGGCTACTGCGAAACATTGCCCTGATCTTTTCCCATTTTGCAAATTTGAATACAGCATGACAGCACTTACTGTGACATTTACTTTCCCGAGTGAAAGAAGGTTATCTTGGCTCTGCCTGTGAGAGACAAGAACAGCCATTGGAAATTAGCCTTTTATGGCCCATTTCCTGCAGATACTTAAATCCAGGGTCCAGAATTTGTGAAATGTGTAACTTTTTAGCGTATGTAAAACTGGATACCATTTCATTTCAAACAATATTGCTAAAATGTTGTGGATGACAGTTATCTGTTTACACGTATGTATATATAAAGAAATATATTCAATATATTTAAACTTAGAAGTTTGCTGGTAGTAGGTCTATCCTCAAAACATTCACCCTCAAAAACTACTTAAATCTCCAATACTGTAAAAATAAAAAATTTTGGAAAAAATTCATAAAAATAACAGGGATTTATTTTAATTTTCTTATTTCTGGTTTTTTCTCAATTTTTAGGAACAATATGTATCAATTTTTATAATTAGAAGAAAAGAAAGCTATTTTTTTTAATTCATAGGTTAGACAATGTGGGGTTAGCAGAGATGTCTAAGTTTAGCAGTCTTTTACTTTTCCCTGATCTAATATATATCTATGTCTTTTGTTTAATACCTCTGATAAAGAGACTCTGGATTATTGTTGATAGATTAAGAATCATAGAAATAATTTTTAAATTGCAAATTCCATGGTAGTAGTAATAGAATCTGCAACTGGAAAATTGCTTATGAATGAACTGTGTAACTGTGGAATTGCATACTTTAAGTATTTCATACACCTAAAATAGATCTTAGNTGTGTGGACCTGTTGTCTTGAAAAAATAATGCTGGAGGGGAAAAAAGATGCTAAGAGAGAAATACATGGAGGGTCAGTTGGAAGTCCTCCTTTTAAATGCCCTCTGTCACTATTTCAAATAGGCACCAATTTCTCTGCTGCAACTTGACTGCCTTTATTAAGGAATTAGAAATCATATTTTCCAGCTACAAACCAATCACTGAACCAATGGTGAATTCATTATGAGTTGTGAATTCCATATATGAACCTCTGGTTAAGAAAAGCGAGAATTCTGTTTTGCTTCCCAATTATTTACATCTAGATCTGTACTTCCTTTGGAGTGTTTAGAAACAAGGATTGACCAGTATGCCGAAATTTAGTTCTGTTTGTACCACCTTAAAAACCTATGAAACATTCTGTAAGCGGGGAAATGACTTGAGATAGAAAAGATAGAACCAGCATGGTTTGAGCCCTAATCCATTTTGAAAGAAATCTACAAGAGCACACTTTACTGGGAAAGGACACGAAATGTAGGCAAGGATCATTGGCATTCAGAGGCTACTGCGAAACATTGCCCTGATCTTTTCCCATTTTGCAAATTTGAATACAGCATGACAGCACTTACTGTGACATTTACTTTCCCGAGTGAAAGAAGGTTATCTTGGCTCTGCCTGTGAGAGACAAGAACAGCCATTGGAAATTAGCCTTTTATGGCCCATTTCCTGCAGATACTTAAATCCAGGGTCCAGAATTTGTGAAATGTGTAACTTTTTAGCGTATGTAAAACTGGATACCATTTCATTTCAAACAATATTGCTAAAATGTTGTGGATGACAGTTATCTGTTTACACGTATGTATATATAAAGAAATATATTCAATATATTTATACTTAGAAGCTTGCTGGTAGTAGGTCTATCCTCAAAACATTCACCCTCAAAAACTACTTAAATCTCCAATACTGTAAAGATAAAAAATTTTGGAAAAAATTCATAAAAATAACAGGGATTTATTTTAATTTTCTTATTTCTGGTTTTTTCTCAATTTTTAGGAACAATATGTATCAATTTTTATATATTTTAATTTTCTTATTTCTGGTTTTTTCTCAATTTTTAGGAACAATATGTATCAATTTTTATAATTAGAAGAAAAGAAAGCTATTTTTTTTAATTCATAGGTTAGACAATGTGGGGTTAGCAGATATGTCTAAGTTTAGCAGTCTTTTACTTTTCCCTGATCTAATATATATCTATGTCTTTTGTTTAATACCTCTGATAAAGAGACTCTGGATTATTATTGATAGATTAAGAATCATAGAAATAATTTTTAAATTGCAAATTCCATGGTAGTAGTAATAGAATCTGCAACTGGAAAATTGCTTTGATAGAACTGTGTAACTGTGGAATTGCATACTTTAAGTATTTCATACACCTAAAATAGATCTTAGGAAAATTTCAGTAAAGATGGCATTTAATGGCATTTAGTTAGGATTTAATAATAATTGGAGAGATACTAAAGCTTATAAACCCACTAAGATCTACAAAATAAAAAAGGAGTTGGTATACATGAAATGTTTAAGGTAGTTTTCTGTGAAGATAAAAGAAACAAAAGCATTTTGTTAGAAATGTGCTTATGAGTGAAGTTATGAGTAGTTGTCTCTTATTGACAATTCTAGACTGGAGAAAGAAGAGATTTCCCAGAAAATGTTAGCTTAGAGACAATTCATGTGATTATACTGAGAAGTGGCTGCTGCCCAAGATTCGAGTGCTATCATGAACAACCTGCATTCATGGCAGTCAGTGAGGGCAGCCAGGGAGAGACCTCCAGCCTCACCGAGCCTGATGCGCAGCTAACAACATTGTGGTGGAAAAGGAAGCAGTTCACAGGCTGGGGAGGCAGGTCTGGGGCCCGTTCTACTCCAGCCACAGCGTGGCTTTGAAATCTTGGCCAAATCACACCTTCTCTGAGCTTCAATGTCCTCAAGAATCTATGGAAGATACTCTACCCCACAGAGTTATCATGTGATCAAATAAAATTACAACAAACATCTAGCAGAGTGCTCGGTACGTGGTAACTTCTTGAAATGGTTTATTTCCCTTCCCTGTGAGACAGGCCTGGAGCCAACACCTCGTCATCTGAAGACATCTAGTGGCTCCACAGCCTGGTATTTAGACTGAGAAGATCCTGTGACATCCAATACTTTGTACTCTCTTTCTCACAGTCTATATTTTTTTTTAGAAAGTGGTGGGCCACAATTTTCTTAGTAAATGTTAATGTCACTTGCTACTCTTTCATTTATGTCTGCTTTTATAAGTTAATAAATAAAAAGATTATTATCAAGAATTATTAGTTAGAAACGCTATCATTTGATGTATTTCATTAGGGAGAAAACAAATGATAAAAGAAACAGAAATATCAAAGAATTTTCCACAGCAAAGCACCAAGAAAAATAGAAGTCTCCCCTTATGTTGGTATTGTTTTCCAAACAGTCAAAAATATCTCAAGAAATACAATAAGGAAGTGGGAAAAATTGATTTTGAAATATTATTAGAAAAGAAATAGGCTGAAATAATTGCTGGAGGATGTCACAATGTGATAATCAACTTCTAAAAGTTCCCGTTTTTCTGTTGCTACAAATGACATAGAATCATAAAGTCTTAACATAACCTAAAGTATATAAACCACATATGCTTGAGTGTATATTCAGTGTATATTTTATTTTTGCTGTCTTCATGCTGTCTCAAATAACTGGTCAGTATTGATCCTTTGGTGAAGTTATATTTATAAAATTGAGTTTGAAGTGAGAATAATTATACAAATATATTTCTTACAATGTTTTAAGCTACTGACTTCAAAAAAGAAGGAAATCTGCATGGTTATATTCCTGTCAGCCCTGCGGAGCTGCTGATAAGCAAAGTTGTATAGTTTCACGAATTGCTGAAAAATAATTATACAAATATATTTCTTACAATGTTTTAAGCTACTGACTTCAAAAAAGAAGGAAACCTGCATGGTTATATTCCTGTCAGCCCTGCGGAGCTGCTGATAAGCAAAGTTGTATAGTTTCACGAATTGCTGAAACATTTATTAGCCAGGTTCTGAATTCTAGAAGCATTATCCAACAAGATAAATGGACAAGTCAAAAATAACACAGCTTGATTGTAAGATACCAGGTGGAGGTAACAATACAATCTCGAGGAAATCTTGCTTTGATATATGAGCGTATTCACTTGACTTGGCAGTGGTTTTAGACAATATATCTGGCACCATGGAGATGTCATTGAGGCAGACCTTTCCTATTCTGTTCTCAGACTGTACCACACTTGTAAAACAGTGAGATTCGTGGGATATTATCTCAAAAGCCAAAAGGCTATAAAGAAAAAAGTTGCTAGCAAGCACTAACATGGGTGTCATGACTCTTTTCAGGTAGTAGGTGTAACCTTGAAGAAAAAGTGGCACTGTCTTCAAAAAAGTGACCTGACCCTGGCTTTGGTGGGTTTTTCTGCAAGAAATAAAAAGCACCGCATGTGTTTATTATACATCCTTTCTAGCTGACCACTGCTTTGTTCTAGAGTTCAGCATGAAAGGACTAATTTTGTTTTTGTTTTTGTTTTTGTTTTAGTGAAATGGCATGTCCGTTGCTAATTCTATTATAGTTGCACACGTAAATAATATCTCTATGTAGTTTATGGATTGGTAGCATTTCAAATAAATGGTATATTGAAAAATTGACCTGAAATTTTTTGAGATGCTTATCAATTGACATTTTTTTCTTAGCCCGAGAAAAGAGTCTGAATTATTATTTTTTAGAAAATATTAAACCTTGTAACATTAGATTTGTCCTTTTAAATATAGTAAAAGTTTAAATATAAGCATGCCACTTTGTTTATTGCTATGTTATTAGAACTTCTTGGAGCATGGAAAGAATTTTTCACAAATGATTTTGCTTTTTGAAAAAAATAAGCTGCAAAAATATTTGTTATAAACCGTATTTAGTCTGTAAATGAACATAGCTTATAAAGGTGTATTAAGCTGACAGTGTATAATGTTTCATCCAAGTAATTTTTATATTTTGATAGAATGTTAAAAAGTTTAATAGTGTCATAGTAAATCTTTTCCCAGACTTCAGAATTGCATGCATCTCTATTTTAGGAAGTTCACATTGCTTCATTAAAGAAGAAACCTGGAATCATTATGCACCCCAATTTGTCATGCAATGGATCATTTTTTCCCTTTATTCTTCCAGAAGTCAGTTATTCTAAGGATTGGGCCGCATAAACTCTTGAGAACACATATGAAAACTACTACTGATATATCTGCTGAATAAAATCTCTGGTATTTGATATTTCATCTTATAAATATCACATTATCATTCCATAACGCTAGTTATAAAGTCAAACCCAACTAAAGAAACAAACTTTCAGCATTGTAAACAGATTCCCACCCACCTTTTAAAATCTAATAACTACACGAAAGTTTTTCCTTTTTCTCATAAATAAAAGCTACTACTGGCTACATTTTAGAATGTCAATGCCTGAGAAAATAGACAACGTTATGCTCCCTAGAGTAAACCTAACTTCTAAATACTTAAAACCCTTTGAAAGCCCAAGATAATGATATAATTCTATCCTTTTTCATTGCGTAGAAACTATTAAGATTCATTAGACCCTGGAGTTAATATTGATCCTCGCTCTAAAGTCCCTTTTTGGACAACAGACCCCCATATGTCCCTTTTCCTTTCTTTGACTATGATATTTCTGGGTGCTACCTTTGTAAGTAGACTTAACAACACAAATATGCATATGTGCTCTTAGTATAAAATTACTTTCTCCAGGGAGCCTCTGCCCAGAGACCAGAGAAAATGAAAGGTTTTTTTTAAAGTATTTAAAGAGTATTTAATTTTCACATAGTATGAGATGTTTCTAATTGGGTTGGGAAGATGATATTTTGCTTTGTTTTTTCAAAAAATTTTGTTTTTCTCAAAAATTTAATAATCTAGTAAACTCAAAAGACAGAAAGCCAGCATATCCCTTTACAGTTCATAATTCTGCTTGTATGAGACTAATAATGTAGGGATATGTGTTTGTATACATACACACACACATAGAGAGAGAGAGAGAGATATTAGTGCTTCCGTGTTAATTATCTTTTACATACATCTGGATTTATGGGGTTCTCCAATTAATATACATTTCTCAAATTCTATGAAAATTTCTTGGTCTTAAAAACATTGAGAATTGCAATTTTTTTTCCACCAAGGTCATACTATCTCCACAAAACAAGTTGGGTGAATTCCTGTGATGTAAAGCCACTGAAGAATTTTTAGAGATTTTATGACATATTTACTCTTTTTATGCTCAATCCACTCGAAAATGAAAAGACTCTAGAGACCACCCAGCCAAAGCCCTCCATGGGAGTCAGATTCTGATCCTAATCCCTGTCTTCATTGCCATTCAAAATATTTAGAGATTATATAGTAATAATTTAGAAATGAACATAACAGGTAACCCATAGTGTTTTTAAATTGATATTATTTAAAAAGTTCATGTCATGTTAATTGCCTTAAGATACATTATACACATAAAATTCTATGTTAAAATTAAATATGTCAGCTGTAAAGGTGAAAAAGTAGCTAACTAAAAGTTCACAGTAAATCTTTTTTCAGATTTTATGTGTTTTCTCCTCAGCCAAAAGCCTCAAGATTCACTTGCAGCAGCCTACCTCTTCATTTATGTTGGATTGCTCTTTAAACATTAGAAGATCTTGTAATAAACAAGTTAAATATTTCTCCTGACACAAGTCATTGTTGATTTCACTGTTGTAGGGAAAAGGCTCTAGGGCGGCAGATAAGGCTGTTGCCATGGTGATGAAGGAGATACCGAGGGAGGAATCTGCTGAAGAAAAGCCCCTCCTTACTATGACATCACAGGTGGGCAGACCCATAGGGTTCCTGTAGGAAGCTGACATATGTTAATATATCAGATATTGTGATTTTTAACTAGAAAAAAAACATTAACTCTTGAAACAATTTTTTTTAAAAGACAGTTTCAATGAAGCAATTATACAAACATAAATGAAAACCAAAATTGCTAAAAAAGGAAAATTTGCCATTTAGTTATTTATTCATGGATATTAATTTTCATTACTCAACTTTAGTTTTAAAAAAGAAAATGTATGTGCAAGTAAAATATGTTGCTTCTTTACAAGGGAGTCTTGTTAACAACTTTGGGAAAGAAATAACAAGCTAATGGTACATTGGAACAATGACAACCAAAAAACAATCAAATTCCTGTGAATAAATACATGTTATATTATATACATATGTCAGTTTACCAGTAGAATACCTAAATTTTCTTCAATGTTAAATATATTTATGTTGTGACTATGCATACTACATATATGTCTATACATATTTATGTGGATAACTAATTTACAGGAATGAGCCAGAAGTCCCTGAGTCCCCATGCAGAAAATGGCATTTGTGACTCCTCTTAGACGTGGTGACCTTGATAACAAAAATATCATCTCTATTATAAGCACATGAGGGCCATTTTCAGCATTTATTGCAAGTATAGAAAAAAGTTTGCATTTGTATGCAAAGACACGCTGAGACTGTGAATACTGTATGTCCTCTGGGACTTTTGAAACACCCTGTAAACTCTACATAAATATGCATAATATATTCATCACCACTTTGTGGAACTACCAGTTTTAAATTCTTAAATGGAAAATATTTTTACTTGCATTTATCTTATAATTTAGATTAGATTGTTATTTTAAACATTTCATTTTTTCCATAATGCAATAGTAAATACAGTGATTCAGTTCCGATTATATGAACATGCCTAGAATTAGAAAAATGTCCGTTTACAGTTCTCATGAAAGGCATTTATATCAAAAGCTAAATTATGGCAATTTATTTTTAGAATATCAGCAGATCTCATCCCCAGCTGCTGCAAACATGTGTGATTTTATTTTATTCTTTATTCTAGATACTGTGTTGTAAGTAACAAAAATTATAACATATAACATCAAAATTGAATAATTTTTTTAAAAGTTACTAAAGATTTTTCAGGACTTTGGGATAAATTTTATATTGTCAGTATTTTTTTTTTCCTTTTTGTCTTTTTTCGTGTCTGGCAACGGATCGCAACCCTCAGTGTCGCGCCCGTACCGGACCGGGACCGGCAACGGAATCGCAACCCTCGGTGCTGCGCCCGCACCTCGCTCAGCCAGTGAGCGGGAACCAGTCTGTATGTGGGATCCGAACCCTCAGCGGGAGCGCCACCGCACTCCCAAGTGGCGTACTGCAGCAGTGCGCCACCGGGCCAGGGAATCAGTCTGTATGTGGGATCCGAACCCTCGGCGGGAGCGCCACCGCACTCCCAAGTGGCGTACTGCAGCAGTGCGCCACCGGGCCGGCCCATATATTGTCAGTATTTTTATCCATAAAGAAGAGATGCTTCTTTCTAAAGACACATAGTAGTAGTTGGAAAGAAATTTGCTTGATATTTGCCGAGTTCTCCATTATTTACTTAATTTACATAGTAATACATATATAGTTTTACATTGATCTCTTGCCCATGAGTGTCAGACCTTTGTAGAATCCCATGTCTAAAATATTCAGTCTGCAGTCCGTCATGTGAATGCTATGGGAGGTGAGAACTACTTGGAATTCTCAGCCACCAACATAGCCATATACATCAGTAGATAAGACTTGTCCAATTTGCTATTGGCACAATTGTGCTACAACATATCATCTATGGACATTTACAATTTAGTGTAGGTATCAGTTTTCAAAATTCTTTTTCCCAAAAACTATGCATTGCTATGTACTCTCCAGTAAGCCTTTTCAAATGCCCAAAATTACCATTATAACCTAAGCTCAAATTTAAAATTTAATGCAAAATAATATTTTTGATTTTTTAATTTAGAAAAGAAATTGAGATTGTTACCATTTTCTCATATTCAGGACATTTGTGTGTATTGAGTTCCTTCTTTAATCCCTGTCTAATGTCACATTAACCGTTTTTGAGGTACTAGTTACAATTTTACTGCATGAAGATTATGTAATGCTTTCTTTGATGCATCATACTCTTGTTGCATACTAGCCAGTTTATGAATCAGCAGAGTTCTGATTCATAAAACTTAATGCACCTGTTGTGTTGATAATTTTATGGAATTAATTCAGTGACAGCTGTGATACAATTATTTCTTCAGTCAAATGAAGTTTTATTAGTTGATAGACTTTTTCCAATATATACAAGTGGCTTCTTCCCTGCTATGCACCAGTGGCGTGCACAAGCCAAAAAGAAGCAGAATGATCTGAAAAAGTGAGTACTTCCCGTGACAACCATAGCATCCAGTTTGTGTACCATACCACATTCTCACTGTGTGAACATATTAGTGTCTTGACACATGTTTGTCCCAGTGTCTCCTGTAAAGCCCCTTACGACATAGTGCTGCATACTGCTGACTACATAGACCCATCTTTGTAACTGGTACATCGATGCCAGCCACTCATGCCATAGATTCTAGATATGTCTGAAGCTAATTCTGCTCTCCCAATACTGTCTTTGGGACAATTTAATAAATAAAATACAGGATAAGTCACTGAAACACTGAGCACTTAGCTTGCTTTGTAACCGTTCACTTAACAGATTCTAAGTGTAGAATAGTCCTATATTCCAGCTTTTTTTTTTTTTTTTTTGTATTATGTGATTATTATGGTATGTTTCTCAGCTTTTAGAGAAATTTAGCCAAATGCAATCCAGTGAAGCTATTACAGCACATGGAACAAATTGAACAAAGAAAAAGATTTGGCCAGATGACCCAAAGTCAGAAACTGCTGACCCCTGAGAGTTGCTCTTTTTGTTTAATGTGATTAATGATTCTATATTAACAAACAACATTGCAAGCACTTCATAGAAACTCAAGTTCATGCTGTCCTAGACTAACACTTAAACAACTGAACAAGTGTGCATTGTTCAAAGAAGAAAATATATGTGAATCATCAAGACTTTGGAGGAAAAAAGTTTCTCTAGACCTATGCTGTCTAATATAATAGCTACCAGCCACATGTGACTACTGAGCACTTTGTGGCTACTCCAAATCAAGATGTGTTGTACATACAAAATACACATCAGATTTTGAAGACTTAATTCAAAAAAATAGTGTAAATTATAGCATTAATAATTTTTATATTGATCATACATTAAAATGTTAATATTTTGGATATATTGGGTTAAGTTGAATGTATTATTAAAATTAATTTCACTTGTTTCTTTTCACTTTTTTAAAAGTGGCTACTAGAGGGCCGGCCCGGTGGCGCACTGGATAGTGCGCCGCTTGGGAAGCGCGGCGGCGCTCCCGTCCGAGGGTTCGGATCCCACATACAGACCGGTTCCCGCTCACTGGCTGAG
>NW_007726485.1:49631-51505 GCF_000696425.1 Galeopterus variegatus
AAATAAATAAATAAATAAATAAAATAAAAAAAATAAAAGTGGCTACTAGAAACTTCAATTATGAGACTCTCATTATATTTCAACTGGACAGCACTGCTCTAAACTGTAATGGTATAAATAGTCCAACTTGAAAATGGAAGGGAAAACTATGTGCCAGAAGATTGATTATATCATAGAAAAAATGTATTATCTTTATGAGAAAGAAATGACTTTAGTGAGTACTTTTCTCTCATAAGGAACCTTCAGAAATTTTCATTTTGACCACATCTCCTGGGTCCTTTTTTAAGCAAGGTATATCCCATTCATTCTTGCCTATAGAGCAGAGTCTTAAAACTGTGTTCCAGCTCTCTTCTTGTTAAGGGACTTTTTTTCTTCAAAATCAGACTTTTTTTTCTATCTGTCCCCACTCCTTAACCTCGATAATGATTCAATTTTTGTGTCAGATAAAGATAGAAATGTCTTTGATTGGAAAAACATTCTCAAGTCTACTAGATATGGCCTTGTTTGGGTTTCCATTATCAACTTAAATCAATTGCCTTAATTATGTTCTCCTGCCTGACTTAGTGTTAGTACTAACCAACAGTTATTAGTTAGTACTAATTAACTAATTAATATTATTAGTTAGTACTAATAAACAGTTATATCTGTTTATTTCCCTACGAGTAGATTATAAGTCTAACTATCCTGTCAGGACAATATTTGTAGTTGGTTGGTTGACATTTAGGTCAAGTCAAAGAATTGCAAATTATCACATGGTTATTTTTTACAAGAAGATTCACTGGGACTTATGCATAGGAACTGGGAGGTTGGGCAGGACATTAGTACCTCAGCTTATAGGAAATTAATTCTGTCAAGCATCAGAGTTACCATGTCAGAGCTCTAAAGATCTGAATATTTAAAGGATTCATGGTAATGATTTAATTGTCTTGACTTGTCAATAGATTGAGTCAGTTAACTTAGTTTTGTTATTAATGAATCCCTCATGGTATGATCACTATTTTGATGGGCATTGCATAAATTTCTAAACTTCTATAGGAATAATAAGGCCATAAACAAGTAATTCAGTTACAAAATCATGAATGAAAACCTACTGAACAAATAACACATAGCTTAAATCAACACTATCACAAATAGTAAAGAAATTTTCAAAACGCACAAACATATAACTATAAAAAGCAGATTTGTGTTTTGTTCATCTAGCAACAAAACAATCTTAAAATTTTTCTATTATTTAAATGGGGTTAATGACAAATATGCTAATTATTCTGATTTGATCTTCACATATTATACACAAGTATTGATAGTCAACTCTACCCCACAAAGATGTATTCTCAATTATGTTTCAATTTAAAAAGTTAAAAATAGAAAAAAATAAATGCGGTAAAAAGACATGGCAGATCATTATAAATTTTTTAAATCAACATTATAAATATGAGATGATTGTCAACTGTTTTTTAATTTATTAGCTCCAATGGTTTAACTTTCCAATGTTTTAAAAATTATTCTTTAAGTACCAAAATGCTTAGATGTAAAAACAGAATATTTTACTTTAAACTGAAACAACAGTTCAGGATCATTAATCTGAAATGTAAATTATGGCAAAATGGATTACTACCCTTTACAGACATTGTTTTTTCATCAAAATGTATTTTGCTTTGAGATTATTCTTAATGATATAAGTTATCACAACCTTCAGCTGTATATTTTTGAACGAAACATCTAAGCAATATATTTCTTCAAAGATAAATAAACTTAGGGCCGGCCTGGTGGCGCACTGCTACAGTGCACCGCTTGGGAGCGTGGTGGCGCTCCCGCTGAGGGTTCAGATCCCACATACAGACCGGTTCCCGCTCACTGGCTGAGCGAGGTGCGGG
>NW_007726485.1:51515-73538 GCF_000696425.1 Galeopterus variegatus
TCCAGTACAGGCGCGACACTGAGGGTTGCGATCCGTTGCCGGACACGAAAAAAGACAAAAAGGAAAAAAAAAAAAAAGATAAATAAACTTAGATATAAGTCACAAAACAAGCAATATAAACATACATGGAATTTAAGTAACTGACATTATTTAAAAGCAAAATACTTTCCTTTCATTTTGGTTAAGTAGTTCCCCATCATCCAATAATTTAATTTTTAAACTTTGAAATTAGAGAAATCCAAGTTGAACTAAGGCAAATGTATTTTCAGATAAACTTTTAAGACAGACAATGATTCAGTAGAGCTGAATGACATAGTCTGCATTTGTTCAACACAAAGAAAGCACTGTATTGATAGTAGAAACAATTTGGTCATGTGGTGGCTAGTATTAAGCAGTCTGAATGAGTCATAATTCAATTGAAGTCATTTGATTGAATATTTGGTTACAAAGAAAATGTAGAGATTCGATTGTTTCTTGAATCCTGATTGACATGAAATGCCTACATGCGAGATCTCACCTCTTTTCTTATTTCTACTGCTTCCCCTTTGTTTCTATGCCCATTGACCACTTAAATGTTTTCCCTCAAAGTCTCCAGATCTGAATCTCTGATTTAAAACTCACTGAGGGGGGAAGTAGGGTTATGTCTTGAAATATCCCTGGCCTCCCATTCACAGTGGTCCAAGTCCTTCTTCCAAGTGTTGGATGGTGTGGGCAGGCCTCGGCTATTTCAATTTTTCTCATTAGGCATTCACTCTTGGCATTTTGGCTTCTTGGTAGAAGCCTTAATATTCTTAGTAGGAGCCTTGCATTTAGAAATGTTTCTTTAGGTACCACTAGGTTTCCAAATGTTTAAAAGACGTGACACTGGAAGGAAATGGAATTAGTTGTGTGGTTTAAAACCTGCGAGGAAACTGGTAAATGTTTCTGAGGACTACTGACCTGTCTGTGAATTGATCAAACACAGTCTGTAATTGCGGATGCCCATGCAATCATGCTGTTGTACAATTCACCATTCAGTTAGACTCTATGAAACCAGCCAATGGTTACTAAAGTGCTATCATAGGACACAAGAAATAATTGGTTCAGGTCTCTACCTTCAGGGGAGGTCACAGTTTAGGAGAGAGGAGAACAGACAAAACTAAGATTGGACACTGGGTAAAGCATAGGAACATGCAGGTGCTGTAAAAAAAAAAAAAAAATGCACTCACTGCCTGGCACTGCAGATGGTTCCGAGACAATGTGCCAATTGAACAGGACCCTGAAAGAGAAATAAGAATCTGTTTCCATTGGAAGGGTCTTTGAACTGATCCATATATTGAGAAGAGGCCAGAGGTGGGTAAGAAATGAAAATAAATACCATAAACAAAGTGAGACATAAACTAAGTGAGACTTAGCAATGAGTGATGTGGGTCATTTTAACTCAGTTGTGATGATCTAATTAGACTAAAATTGCAACCACTCCAACTCAGTTATCCAAAAAAAAAAAAAAATTAGAAATCTCTGACTCACCTTTTATTATTTTTATAATATCAATTTACTCTGTACCTAAAGGATGAAATGAGGGAAGTTTGTAAAATATTTTCAAACTAAAGGAAGAAATTCTAAAAGAAAGTCAATAAACCTTATCCTAGCAATGAATAAGGAAAGAGTAAATGGCACATGATTTGGAAGTGAAGTTTAGAGGGACTGCTTGGGGATTTAGTTCAGTTTGAAATTTTCCCTTATGAACTAAAAGATTTATTTATTCTCAAGTCATGAAACGAAAAACCATAAACTTGTTTGAAAATGAGGAGGGGGAACGGGAAAACCTATTCTTATCTGTACAAATAAAAATGAAATTTTTAGGATTTCCTATGGCTAAAATGATCATTTCTAAATTCATCCAACTAAAGACACAATTTAAAATTGGACTTGTTGAGGTAGATATTTCTGTCTTCAGTTTGTGCAAAGTCACTGTCTCATCTGGAAGCCATTTATCCAGCTCCTCCTACATGTTAAACATTCTACTTGAAGTTGTGAAGGATAAAAATATGAGTAAGATATACCTCTGACCTCAGGGCTTATGAGAAAAGATTTCTTTATCTTCACAATATCTCTCGTTTCATCTTCCATGTCTCCATCACAACCAACAAACTTCCAGTTCAGTTTCAATTCCCTTCCCATGCAATCTGTAATCTGGCCTGTCCTCCTCTTCACCCGTGAGCCCTGCCATTGTCCCCAACTCCAACTAAAGCATTTCCCAACAGCTGAACTGTGCTCCATCTTGAAAAACACTGATTCAGAAAGTAGTTTGTTACTCCCTCTTTGATTTGTATTTATGGGAAAAAAAACCACAAGAGCAGCTTAGTTATAGGAGTTGGGCAGCCATAACAACTCCATCAGTCCAGGTGTGAACTATGGTGAGAAACAAGATAGTAGGTGGGGAAGAAACACAGATCTCATGAGGCAGAGGTCTCAGAGAATACTGCAGAGGCCACGCCTCTGTCCTACACTCCCTGGTATCTCTCTGATCAACCTTCCCTAGAAGAGCTTTCTCCAGGAAATACATCTGAAATTTGAATGAGAAGAAAGACTCCAAAAGAAAATTCCTATTACCTTTGATAAAGCAGACTTGCCTGAAAGGACAGTTATCAAATTTAGACTACAGTTTTTCAGGACTTACAACTAAAAGTATCTACAGAAATCTAACACCATGATCCTCTAAAACTATAGGTAACTTAGGCCTATTCCACAAGTATATGCACAGAGCTGAGATTTAGGGAAAAATTCTTAGTCCTTTTTTTTTTTTTAACGGAGGAATCTAACTGTATCCAGTACAAGGGAGCTTTTCATTGAATATAATTCATACTTTTCTACATAACAATATTTCTCAAAATCATGACTAAGAGAACTCAGCTATTCTTGGTTATCTGTCAGTGAAATTAGACTTTTCTTCAGAGAAATAATGGCTATCAAAGAGATAGTTATGACATCATACATACATATTCATGCTTTGAAAGTCACAGTTATATTGGTTTAGTCTTTACTCCTTATGCACTTTAGCCAATGAATCAATAAGACCTTGAACCAGAGGCCAGTAATCAGAATGCACTGCATAGTAGATGCAAGCCTGTTACAATAAATTCTATGAGTATAGTGTGGTACCATATTTGATGGTGACCTTTATCCCCCATGAATGTTTATAACACAGCAGAATTCAGATGTCACTTGACAGCCATGAGAATGCCACAGATTGGAAGTGGGCATGGTTTGTGAAGTTAGGACTACATCACTATGGTGACATCGCACTAGGTGGGTTCATCACATTAAGCACCTATGGTTAAAAAAGCAAGTCTTACCAGGGAATATACATTAATATATGGTTCCTTTGGAAACTATTACATATGCACCGTTTGTACGTGAACTAACTATAAATGAGTTACAGATTCTGGGACACTAATCACATTTTCAGAAGAGCTAACGGAATCAGTGACGTTTAGCCATTTTTTCATTTTGTAATATATCATCTTGTACACCAGTGCTTCCAACTTTATTTCCAGATAATAAAATTGACTTCTATGCCAGAAAATATTATAAATCATTCCTAAACTTAAATAGACCATAGCATTTTCAAAAATTAAAATATGTTTTATCCCAGAAGCACTGAAGACTCATAGTTTCTCAATTAAAAAATTTCAATATAAATAGAATGGATGATATTCAAGAATTTTTGAATTCAGAAAACAAAATGCAAAGGGACTCAGAGTTTTACTTATAGGCTAAAGCAGCATCTTTAAAAAAAAAAAAAAAGAAAGCTTAAAACCAAAACATACCTTGGATAATTTGATTCCTAGTGAAATCTGTGAGTCTTTATACATAGTAACACTAAAACTTATAATAATTGAAGAAATGCCTATCACTGTAACTTGAACACTAAAAGAAGGACATTCTCAATGCTTATCCCTCAATAGCGTCTACAAATTAGTATGTATGAAAAACAAGTTGCAAAGTTTACGTCAAAATCTTAAACTCTAATGAAGATCTGAGATGTATACACGTTTAAAGTACCAAATGTGTCTCTTGGTTTCAAGTCTCTGAATGACTACTAAATGCCTCCAAATTGCTGCTTTAGAAATAATAGAATTGCAGGCCGGCCTGGTGGTGCACTGCTACAGTGCGCCGCTTGGGAGTGCAGTGGTGCTCCCGCCGAGGGTTCGGATCCCACATACAGACCGGTTCCCGCTCACTGGCTGAGCGAGGTGCGGGCGCAACACCGAGGTTTGCGATCCTGTTGCCGGTCCCGGTCCGGTACGGGCGCGACACTGAGGGTTGTGATCCGTTGCCGGTCAGTAAAAAAGACAAAAAGGAAAAAAAAAAAAAAGAAATAATAGAATTGCATTTTTTCTTCCCATATGTACCATGATTTAGGTCTCCAGTCACCTTGCCTCAGCTCTAAGCTGTAATATCACTGATACTGTGCCAAAGAAACAATGAAGTGAGAGTAGAGTATTATAAAATATTTTGATTTGTTGATACCCCAAAGCACTTTATTATTTCATGTGTCTCTTAAAATACAACTTTACAAATAATTACTTTGAAGTCCAGAGACTTTTGAGGCACATTTTTTCTTATAACAAGAAGAAAACTAGACAGTTATGCCCATTTTAAGAAAGGCCAATATAAAAACTCCAGAAAAAGTAAGACAGTCAATTTAAGGATTAACCAGCTGTATACATAAGTGTATTTTCTCCCTTAGTTGTAGTAATATAATTTGAGCAAGTCTGGATTCAAACAAGTGCAGAATAACCTAAGTAAAGAGTTGGCTGCCAGTGATAATTAGAGACCCACTAAAGGACGGACTGAAAGATTATTGAGATTAGAGAACAGACTAATGGGAAAATATGATTTAATTTACAGAAATCTATTTCACATACAGATTTTCACAAACATATCTACTGGATACCTGTACGGTTAATATAACACTATTTTCTATCCTCCTAAATAATATTTGCTATGTACTACAAAAGTATTCCAAAGCAACGTAGTGGGTATGTTTTAGGTGACTTGAGCTTTTTAAGAGGAGAAAAGGAGAAGTCAGTGTTTATATTTGCCACATAAACACTGACCTGTTTTAAGCAGAACTTGTCACCTCAAAGTCTGAAGCCACCGTTCCAGGTAGCAGTAGGAGCTTTTTGTCCAAGAGTGTAGTAGGATTGGCACTTAGCAACTGTGATTCAATAGGTGTCATTTTTTACATATTGAAATTAGAAGGTAATTCTAGACTATTCCAGGAGGAGGAAAAAAGGCTTGAGCTTTAAAAATTAAAGTTGGCTGCATCAAAAATATGTTGACAGTGCTAAAAGGCTCATTCTCCTCCCCTTGGTATTTTTTTTTCTTGCCTTCCCCCATTATTTATTTATTTTATTTTTGGTAGGCTTGCTATTCTCATTTTGTTGCAAGGCTGCATTTAATTCCTCTGACTCTACAGCTTAGCAAAGCCCTTTGACACCTGTGTTCATTTGTTCTCAGCTGGTGAATGAGCAACAAGAAAGCAGACCCCTTCTGAGTCCCTCCATCGATGACTTCCTCTGTGAAACCAAATCGGAGGCAATAGCAAGACCAGTAACCTCCAACACAGCCGGTAATTCTTTCACTTTTAACTGTACCTCCAGGAGCGTTAACTTTAACTATAGTAAATTGCACACTTTTTACCACAATGCCCTTTAAGTGGGGAAGAATGTCTTCCACCAAATGAAACTTTAAAACATACTCTATTCTACATAAACCAATAAATCACTTTTCATTGTACAAGAAACTGCAATGTATATTACCCAACCAATTTTGCTGAACATAAATGTACCACTATTAGCAATGAGTCACTTTTCCATGCATATTTTCATATTTACATCTTCACATTTCAAGTCTCATCACGTTAGGAAATCTTTAAAACAAAAGCATCTATTTCAGAGTAAGGTTTTGCAAGTTCTGGCGGATGGCCCAATTATTTTTGGAAATATTTTATATAACAAAAGACCAGTAAAATAAAATCTTTGCAAGTGGCTTTAAATGACAATTAAAATGTCCTACAGCCTTAGGATAGTATTGAGCCAGTTTCATTTTCTGTCATGTAACTGTGTCACTTGCTTCCTTCCTTTTCCTACAATTTATTTGAACCTTCTTTTAGAATTCAGCATACTCAGACAGTAAACCATCATCTGCTCAGTGCCTGGCACATATGGGAACAGGCACTGAGTAACTATTCATCCAATGAGTAAATGCAGGCTGCACTGGCAGGAATCACACTTCTCTAGCAGGGGCAGCCATTCTGCATTGACTTCATTCAGTCAACACTCACCTTCAAAGGCATGTTGTTCAAATAAGAATGAAAAAATGACGTCAGAATCAAAGAACAAAGGTTATGTTGGATGTGCAGAGCAGAATTTAATGGAAAAAGAAGAGGATAATCACATACTGTCTAGTTAAATTTGTTCCATTTTGCCATCATGACCTCAGCTTGCTGTTGATTTGCATATTTTCATTATATTTCTAAGTGAAGGAAATTGTGAGTTTTTCAAAATTCTAAACATTACAAGAGTAATAATGTCAGATAGAGGCACCTTTTGTGGGACTATTGTCTACAGTTTCTCAGGTCAAAACTCTGTGACCCCAGCTTGTGTCCGTGGACAAGTTGCTTAACAAAGCCTCAGTTTCCTCATGTATCTAAAAATAGTAAGATCTATACCTCGTAAATTACTTGGGTAGATTAAATGAAGCAATCTAGAAAGTGCTTAATACCATATAAACTCTAACTGGTGTGACCATTTCTGTTAGAGATACCAGGTGATAACAATATTCCTGATACTTTCCTTTTCAACTGCATTAACTTTTTTTATACCATACCAAAGTAATCATTTTCTAAATTCAACTGTCACTCTGAGTAACTGAGAAAATAAAATGATACATGGTACATCCTAGGCAGGAAATTAAACATGTTCAGATACCATCAGATCAGATTCATCCTCCTAACCTATGAACTTGGAGTTCACCCCTCCAAAACTGGAGTGCTACCCAGGAAAATACAGAGAGCACTGTGCCTCTACTTGCAGGCAAACCCTTGGGAATCAAATGCACTGAGAAGCTCCCTTTTACTTTCCAATTCTCACTGATGGGAAAACCAAATCACTTAGGAAGGGCCCACCCTGAGAGCACAACCTATGATTTGACCCAAAAGCTACTTTTCACCTTGATTTTTCTAACAAATAAAAGAGAGGCCTGAGAAATATTGGAGGGAAAAATCAAAAGAATGTGCAACTTCTTGTAATCCCAGTACCTACAGCATTGCGCTCTGTATTAGTTTCCTAGGGCTGCTGTGATAAAGTACCGCAAACTGAGAGAATTAAACAACAGAAATTTATTCTCTCACAGTTCCAGGGGCTAGAAGGCCAGAATCAAAGGGTCAGCAGGGCCATGCTCACTCTGAAAGTGCTTAGGGAGGATATGTTCCAGGTCTCTCCTAATTTCTGGTTCCTCAGCTTGTAGCAGCATAACTCCAATCTTCAAATGGTGTTTTCTCTGTGTGCCTGTCTGCCTGTGTGTATGTCTGTCTCTGTGTCCAAATTTCCCCTTTTTACAAGGCCACCAGACATATTGGAGTAGGGGCCCACCCTACTCCAGTATGGCCTCATCATTAACTACATCTGTAATGACCTTATTTCCAAATCCAGTCACATTCTGAACATAAGACTTGAACATAAGAATCTGGGGGGAGACACAATCAATCCATAACACTCTTCAAAGTAGGGGGACTGGGAAAACAGTGTCAGCTCTTATATAAATCAAAACAAAGTAAACAATTTAGGAAATATTTATCTTTTCTTAAGGTCAGCCAAATGATGGGGATTTTTCTCAACGAACCCTAAAAGAACATATCTTTTGCCTCACAGAGGTTCTAAATTATGATTTTCTTAAGTGTTTCAATTATCTGTTTTTAATTTCTGCTTGCCTCTACATTAGGATTAAATTTCTGTCACCCAATGGTGATAAGTTCAAGCTGATCAAATAAGAATATTTTTTTTGTTGTTGTTGTTCATTAACATCCTCAATCCTCTTTAATTCATTTATAATCCAGACAGACAGCTAATTCTTTGGCCCTCTCAAACTGTAATCTAAAATAATTGCTACTGCCTTTGATTTTTAAATGGCAAATAAATATAGAGTATACATGTATTCTATTAGGCCTCATGGCTAGCTTAACATCAGCACAGCCAGGTTAAGTAACTTTCCCCCCTTCTCCCCCTCTGCTTTCCCTTTTCTGCTCTGGGAACTGAGCAGTAAAATTCCTCTCCTGGGAAGGGGTAAACATGACCGTTACCATCAAAGGAACGTCTGTGGGCTGTGGTAGCCGGCTTTGGACTGGAGCGCTTTGCACTGATATACTAAGGACACTAATTAGAAGCCTATGACCTAACTGACCAGATGTTAGCAGACTACAAAGGCTGTGTCACCTTGCATACCACTGATTTTGAAATTGCCCACTCTGCCCTGCTTTCCTTTGTTCTGGGGAACTCATCTGGCTCAGTCTCCCTTTCACATTAGCAGAATAAAGCTTTTTGGCTGAAATAGCACCAGGCTCAGGTCTCTGTCTCTCTTTTCTCTGTCTCGCCAAACCTAACAAATTCATATTTCAAATGCTCTGAAAATAACTAGACAACAAATATTTTTTTTTTTTTTCCTCTTTGTCTTTTTCCGTGTCCGGCAACGGATCGCAACCCTCAGTGTCGCCCCCATACCGGACTAGGACTGGCAATGGGATAGCAACCCTCGGTGTTGCTCCCGCGCCTCGCTCAGCCAGTGAGCGGGAACCGGTCTGTATGTGGGATCCGAACCCTCGGCGGGAGCGCCACCGCGCTTCCCAAGCGGCGCACTATAGCAGTGCGCCACCGGGCCGGCCCTAGACAACAAATATTTTAAGATAGCGATTATATTATAGCACAAGTAATACTATGAAATTTGTAACAATAACTCATTGCTCTGAATCTCCCAACAAACTAATATATGTCAAAGTATACAACGGACTCTTCTAAAAATCAAGAAAAACAGGGGGTCCTTGGTTTACATAATCTAAAAGCATCTAATCCATAAACTTGAGATATTAAGCAAACATTTACTATAGAAGAAAAATTTTTCATGATCTCAAAAATATTTCATCTCATCTCTTCATATAAGGCCTGCATACCTACAGATGGGACCCCTGTATCTAAGGAAGAGCTGCCCTTAATAAGTTCATAATCCTACCACAGCCACCTAATAAAATATCTTTTTTTTTTTTTTTTTTTTTTGACCGGTAAGGGGATGGCAACCCTCGGCACAGTGTGGTCAGCACCACGCTCAGCCAGTGAGCACACCGGCCATCCCTATATAGGATCCGAACCCACGGCCTTGGTGCTACCAGTGCCGCACTCTACCGAGTGAGCCATGGGGTCGGCCCCCTAATAAAATAGCTTAACTGTAAACCTAGTACAATGTTTACAAAACACATTTTTATGAAGCCCAAGTGGCCATGAACCCAATGGCATGCCTCTTGAGAGAGCTTAGAAATTTGGGAAGTAGTTTTAATTGCATATACCAATAAAAAGGAAAAAGTGAATTGGATTATTTAAGTCCAGTATTTGACATCATTGGCAAAATCTTGTCTAAAGGAGTTTGCTGTGGAGCCGCTATGCTAGAGAATACCAATTACATGTTCTGGGATGCCAGCGTAGCTTACAAAACAGAACAAAGAACCCATCAGCTCCTCTAGGCACATTCATTGACTGCACCAGTCAGGGTTGCCCCATGATCTGTCTTCTCTGACCACCCGATGTGGTGAAATTCGTTACACCGTACCGGTGTTAATAGCATTGTGCTTACCACCAGTATCAAAACAGGGCTTTATAACAGGTGATATTTTATTCTGTTTTAAGCAGCCTCACCTCCCAAGGCCCAAGTAATCTAGTATTTATACACATTTTCAGTGCCCTGTGGGAGCCTTCCATTTTAATAGGCTGTGATCTTCAATCAGGTGTCCTTGAGATAGCTGGAAATAAATACTTTGGTAACGTATTATCTTCTGTGTTCAGGAAATTCTACCCAATGGAATTAGGTTATCAAAAAAAAAAAGTCTTTGAGATTACCAACTGTTTAAATCATGTTTCAGACTACACAAAATGCCAAATCATCAGGAGCTAAACAAACAAACAAGTAAAAACCATATCAACTGTCAACGCACTGCCTCCAGGTCCAGATAAAGTCTCCAGAGGAGTGATGAAGAACACAGGCTTTGAAGTGACGGGACCCGGGTGTGAATCCTGATGTGGACACTGACATTCCAGCTGTATTTGTTTGCTATTGCTGCAGTGACAAATTACCACAAATTTAGTGGCTTCAAACAACACAAATTTATTATCCTCTAGTTCTGGAAGTCAGAAGTCCTAAAATCAAGATGTCACCAGGGCTGCATTCTTCCTGGAAGCTCTAGGAAAGAACGTCCCTTGCCTTTTCCAGCTTCTAGAGGGCACCTTGGTGTGTTGGGTTATGGCTTCTTCTATCTTCAAACCTCCATCTTCAAAACCAGCAGCTCCCTCTCTCTCTCTCTCTCTCTCTCTCTCTATCTCTTCCCGCAACCCCACCTCAGTTTCCATCCTCATATCTCCTTCTCTGACTCACCCTCCCAACTCCTTCTTATAAGAACATGATTACATTAGGCCCACCCCGATAATCCAGGTTAATCTTCCCATCTCAAAATCTTTAATTTGATTACATCTGCAAGGTCAGTTTACCCATGTGACATGTCAAGGTAACATATTCACAGATTCCAGGCATTAGAATATGGACATACTGAAGAGCATTATTCTACCACACCAGCTGTGTCACTTTGGACCAGTTACTTAATTTCTCTAAGCCTCAAGTTTCTCATATGCAAAATAAAAATATTAAAATATTAAAATTAGAATATTAATACCTCTTCCACATGGAAGTTGTATGGATTAAACAAGGAAACATTCATAAGCACTTACCATATCATATATGCTCAACAAATTGTTTTTGTAATTGTTCCCAACCTCATATATCTAGTCTGCTTCAAGAATGGCTGTTTTCAGTAAAGTCTCCTAGTAGTAATAATTATTTATTTGAATTATTACTATGCTTCTGGCACCATTCTAAGGGCTTTAGATAAAGCACTTAATTTAATGCTTTACTCTTTGAAGTAGAGTCTTATCCTTATTCTAGGTGGGCAGAAACTGAGGCTCAGAGAAACTAAGTAGCTTACCCAAAGTCACACAGCCAGTGCATGGCAGGGTCAGGATTTGAACCCAGGCAGTCTTAACCACTGTTCTATGCTGCCTTATTTGGTGCACCATGGCTACATAACATGAAGACACCAGAATTGGTTAATTGAACTAAAGTAAAGAAAACAGGACAAAGTGCTACAAAGGGTGATTGGGAAAATATAGACTTGTTCAGAAGCCACTGAGCTGGGGATCACCCTGCTGCTGCAGATGGAAGTGCAGGGACTGACTTCCTTTAGGCAATGGTACCCCACAGCCTATGAAGCTGTGACTGGTGACTGATATGTGGTCCATGTAGAAAAGTCAGTATATGTGAAAATAAAATTATACCCAAAAGATATTTTATTGGGTCTTCACACACACCCACACACGCACACATAGGCACATGTGTACACACATGTACCTACACACAAATTTTCACATCCACTCTAAGAGTAGGATATCCTTTGTGCTCTTAATTTAAGCAGACAGATACTGGAACCCAAACTTTCATGTGCCTAAGGGAATCTTTAAGTGGGTTAAGAAAATCAGCAGAGCAGACACCCACCATGCCAAGGCATGCTGTCTTTGAAGCACATGTGAAACGGTCAGACCTTATGTTTAAGTCTTAATTAACTAAAGGATACGTGTGTGCTAACATGAAATTCGTCTTCCTCCAGAGAGGGAAAGGCTGCAACCATCCTTCTTTACTTAAGAAATTGTTGTCCCAGGGACTATGTGAGATTCAAAGCTTGCCATTCAACCTCCAAGCCACCTCCTTCATCAACTGGGTAACAAATAAGGCTTTTTATATGTGCTGAGCATTTTTTTTTCACATTTGTAAGGAGAAAAATAAAGGGACAGAGAGCTCAAAACAAACACAGGAAGGGCCCGGGACACTTGAGAAGGGAAGATTACTGAGCCAAGTCTGAATTCGCAATTCCCTCTTTTAGTAATTCATTTATTCTGAATGGTGAAAAGTAGATATAGAATTAAATTAGTACTCACCAGTTATTATTCATAACAAATGTACTTCCTACATACAAGTAGACAATTCCTATATAATTTGCTTCTAAAAGAAGTCTAGGAGCCAAGTGACTAATTCTTGTTTGTACAATTAGTGAAAAGGCATATATGGCATTCCAGAGACTGTCATCAACTTCCTTCCTTTTATTATAAGGAAATCACATCGGGCCTAGAATCCTTGCCAACATAACAGTGGTCTGGAAATTTCTATTTAAACATTCAATGGATATGAGCTGTGTGGCATCCTAGCCTAGCTTGGCTGCCTGCCATGCTTAAATTTGAGACGTAAAGCCAGGCTGCTTAGTTCTGAAATCTACTTCTTTCCCTCCATGTTCAAGTACTTCCTAGCCACAAAACACTCATGTCTCAGAGCATCTTAGCATGGGAAAGTGGTTCCCATCTCCTCAGGAAGACTCACTTAGATAAGCTGACACTTTCAGGCCATTTTATGATAAATTTACTTCATGGGATCCTCTGAAGAATCAGTTTCTTTGTCTCGTCCTCAGTTTTATTCCCAGTAGCATTTCCTCTTTCTGTCTGTATGTGGATCTGATTCCTGCCTGAAGTAGAAAGGAACAGGGAAAATAGGGGATCAACGAAAAGGAAAGGAAAAACAAAAATCACAAATTGGCCACCAAAGAATGAAAATAACCTTTTATTGAATACCTATCATATGCCTGGCAATTTATACATATTAGATCATTTAATCTTCATCTCATACCTGAAAGACATGCTATTAATTCTCCATTTTTCAGATAAGAAAACTGAAACTCAGAGAGGTCGGGAAACTTACCTCAAGTCACACAGCTATGCAGTGGTAAAGTCAGATCTTTCCACTTCAGCAACAACATCCAACCACTGTGATTTAGAATTGAAATCAGAAAACAAGATTATAGAGTACAGCTTGACGCACTCTCCTAAGGATCCCACAGGGGTGGTTGGCTCATGGAGGCAGTGCAGTGCTAAAGAACTGCTGGTTGCAAGTCCAGTTGAGCTCTGTCCCTGTCTTAGGTGCAGGGGAAAAGCAGATGGAAGAGTGTGAGACATCAACAACCCCAATCCGTTCTCCACCTAGGGGAAAAGCTGGGAGATTCAAGAGGAGTGGTGCAGTCATTGTTGTAGACTGTGCCAGGGAGGGTCAGCACAAGGAGTTTTTCTGTCCTTCAGTGGCTTCTTAAACTAGCAGGGTGAAGAGATCCTAGTCCAGGAAACCAACAAGCCTGCTCAGAAGCCAGCCTCTCTCTTGCCATGAAACAGCAGAGGCTGCTGGAGAGGTAGGGCTGGAGGAACTTCCTCTAATTTAAATTTTCCATTTCTCACAATGGGCTAGTCCAAGGCTCATTACTTGGAACAGTAAAAGAAAGAATTAAAGGTTACAAAGCTTGCAATGGGATTCTACTCTGCTATAAAAAAGAATGAAATACTACCATTCGCAACAACATGGATGGACTTAGAGAAAATTACATTAAGTGAAACGAGTCAGGCACAGAAAGAGAAATACCACATGTTCTCACTTATTTGTGGGAGCTAAAAATAAATAAATAAACACAAACAAATAAGGGAGGGGGAAGAAGACACAACGATCACAACAATTCCTTGAACTTGTTAAGACAAGTGAACAGATATGATGCAGTGGGGCAGGGTGAGGAGTAAGGAGGGGGGAAAGAGGAACGGGTAAAGGGACATGAAAATCAACTATGATGTATATTGAGAAGTTAAAATTAATTAATTAATTTTTTAAAAAAGGTTACAAAGCTTGCCTTTTAATTCTCATTTGCTTAGTTTCCGTTTGAGCAATTATTATTTCTGCCTTCACTAGAGTATTTAACACAATGTAATTGACCTGCTAGGAAGTAAAAGTATAACAGTTTTATAATTTGTTACATTGAAATTTAAATTTGCATATTAAACAGCAAAGGCATTAACACGTATACCTATTCATCAACTATGGATTATAAAATACCTCTCTAGCTTGAGCCCAAACAGCATGCCATTTTCTGAGTGAACTGTTTAATTAAATAGAAGATGATTAACAGCATTCCTTTATACTCCTGTGTACTTTATTGTTTAAAATTAATGCATAAAGACATTCAGAAACTTCACAAAATCTCTGAATATGATAGATTGGCCCTTCTCTGGAAAAATACAATGTAAAATAAACCTTCACTATAAATAAAACAAAACAATAAAGTAAATAGCACTTGAATTCAGATTCAATTTTACCATTTTAATTTCATTCAAAGCTTCGTCACTGCTGAGGCTGGTCTAAGTCCTGTCTTAAGATTTGTACCATGCCAAGAACTCGTGTAGGAGAACAGGCAGCTAACTTCTCAGTCTAACACACTGTCATTATAAATCAATGGTGAGCTACCTTAATTTGGTGTATCTAATCTACAAACCAAAATCCTGTACTCACCTGAAACGTACTTTTCAAAAATAATTGCAGAGCAGTAAATGGGCTTATCTTAACCTCTTTTGTTTCTGATAGTCCTGACCACTGGCTTAGATCTCCTCGACCTGAGTGAACCTGTCTCTCAAACCCAAACCAAAGCTAAGAAGTTGGAGGCCTCATCAAAAACCTCATCCCTCAAGAAAAAAGCAGATGGTTCTGACCTCATCAGCACAGAGGCTGAGCAGAGAGGCCAGTCTCTCAGAGCGCCGGAGGCTTCGTCCTTAGATTTAGGTAAGATCATAGCTTGTGGCAGCTGTGGCTCAGCCTTGCCCTGCTGAAGTTGATACAGCAGGGAAGTTCCACAGATGACATTAAAACAGTGAACAAAGGAGTAGAAAAGATGACTTCCATATAGGAGACTGGACAGTACATATCTTCCTTTGTGCTTGAATTGAATAGCGGTTGGGGAGCTCAACTTCGCATAACTGGTATCAATGCATTTATTTATTTATTCAACCTACACGTGTTGAGTTCTTGATAGATGCCAGGCACCATTCTAGGCACTGGAGCTACAAATAAAACTAAACTGTGAATCTTGCTGTCTAGGAGCACTTGGCCTAAGACAGGAGAAAGAGTCATGAGTAACCAAGTCTAACACAAGGCCCAGTGACAGCCGGGTGAAATGACAGCATGTGGCATGTTTGGGACTATGTCCAAAATGATCATAACGACTACCATTTATTGTTTGCTTACAATGTTACAATGCTGCACTACATGATTTACATATATTATCTCATTAAATCATCACAACTCTTTGAAATACGTAAGGAACCAGGTTTTTAATTTAATGTAATGCCCAAAGTCTCACAGTTAGTAAGAGGGAGAGCTGGAATTTGAGCTTAGCTCTACTTAACTTCAAAGTCCATATTTTTCCACCATAGTCTACATCCTCCTGAGAAAGGACAGCTTAATCTAATTCTCAGCTCATGGCACTAGTCAAATTAAGATCTCCTTTCCCAGGAGAAAGAAAGGTGGCAGGTATTTCAGAAAGCCAAGGGGAACATGCATCTCTCCCGGTTGTGAATGACTGGAGTGTGTGTGTATGTGTGCATACATGTGCATGCACGGGGGTACTTCAAAAAGTTTGTGGGAAAATGAAATTAAAAAATAATATGAATCTTTCCATGAACTTTTTGGAGCCGCTTTGTATATGGTGAATAGATATACTACTTATAAAATGGGCATATTAGTAGCTTATCCATAAGGTTGTGAAGAATGAATGGTATATATATGTGAAATCACTTACCACTGTGATATGTATGTGTTACATGGTCATGAATTAACTTATTTGTTCAGCAAACATTTCTCTGAGTACCTTCTGTGTTCAGGCACATACTATGTGTTAGGAAGACAAAGATAAATAATATAAACTCTCTGCCTCTTAGCAAGTTTACAGTCTAGTGGGGAGATAGAAAAATGATTAAATGATTATAATAAAATATTAATTATGTGCTACAGTAAAGGGAAGCCCCAGATGAGTTACTTCATAATGCATCTGGCCCAGCCAGAGACATGGAGAAGAAGTCTTATAGAAGGTGCTGCGTGGACAGAGTCTTAAGGAATGAGCAGGAATTTGCCAGATGAAAAAGATGGATTAGGAGAGAGGTGGAAAGGCCAGGACAGGGCATTCTGGTACTAATAAAATATTAATTATGTGCTACAGTAAAGGGAAGCCCCAGATGAGTTACTTCATAATGCGTCTGGCCCAGCCACGGAGATGGAGAAGTCTTATAGAAGGTGCTGCGTGGACAGAGTCTTAAGGGATGAGTAGGAATTTGCCAAATGAAAAAGATGGATTAGGAGAGAGGTGGAAAGGCCAGGACAGGGCATTCTGGTATGGAAGAGAAAGGGATTCACACACAGACAGATGAACACAGAAAGATGTCTTTCCAAGTAAACACATGTATTGTAATAGTATTCAAGGATGGTGGAATGAGAGGAAAAATGTCTGAGAGTCACTAGTGGGCAGATAATAGGAGTCCTTGGATGCCACGCCCTTAACACTGGGGGGGGGGTGTTGTATGAAGGGTTTTACTCAAAGAAGTGATAGCAACAGAGTCTTAGAGAAATCCTTCTCTGATGGATGTATGAAGTAATAAAGGCAGGAAGCCCCATACAGAGGGGACAGTGAAGAAGAGACAGACTTTAAAAATATTAAAACAAGATTTGGGACTGAGTGAATGTGTGTATGCGAGCAAGAGAGACACAGAATTTGCCAAGCACTGTGGTAGAGGATACAAGAGGGCAGGGAGTGAGGGAGGAAGTCAAGGGGGAAACCATTGAGTTCAGTTTTGAACCTGTTATATTTGAGGAAACTGGAACTTCTGTACCCAGTAGACTGTTAAGTATATAGGTCTAGAACCTGGGAAAGAGAGCTGAGCAGGAAATGGAGATTTGAAAGTCAGAAGCCTATGAATGGATATTGCAACCATGGGTGTCATCCAGGGGTACACTGTAGAGAAAGGGAAGAGAAACAACCCATAGTTCACATCAGTTGCACGCACAGAATCCCTTCACCCCTGCCATATCCCTCTCTGAGGCCTGTCTTTGGAGGAAAATTTTATAACTATCTCTATTATTTCCTCATAATCCATGTGTTCTAGGTTTATTCAATCATACAAATGAATAAATAAAATTTATGTATTTGTTTAAGAACATAGTATTTAGTATATTACAGTATAACATGTATATGAAACATATATAACAATAAACATGTACATGAAAATTTTATTTCTCTGCTTCTGAGAAAATTTCATATAAAGAAGTTGTAAAAACACTTAGTTTAAAAGACCTTGGAGAATAGCAGTGTTATTCACAATAGTCAAAAAGTGGAAACAGGATGACTGGATAAACAAAACGTGGTATATACATAAAATAAACTGTTATTCAGCCTTAAAAAGGAATGAATTGTTGATACATGCTACAACATGGGTAAAGACATTATGCTAAGTAAAATAAGCCAGACACCAAAGGACAAATATTGTATAATTCCACTTATATATCTAGAGAAGTCAAATTCATAGAGACAGAAAGTAGAATAAAACTTATCAGGGTGTGGGAAGTGGGGAATGGGGAGTTAGGGTTTAATGGTTACAGAGTTTCAATTTGGGATGATGAAAAAGACCTGGAGATGAATAATATTGATGCTTATAATACATTTAAAAATGGTTAAAATGGTAAATTTTGTTATGTTTATTTTACCACAAATTTTAAAAAGAAGGTTAAAAATAAAGACCTTGGAAGACATCAACTGCAAACCTATCTTTTTTTAAATGAAAAATTGGGCCCCAAGATTGTGTAAGTGATTTGTTCACAGTCACACATCTGTTAATGAGAGAGAGTCCAGACAGGTTCTTTATTTGTAAGAATTCAGCCACAGGGACTACATGGTTCTAGCATTCTCTGGGCTTTCTTCACTGCCTCCTTCCTCTCTATCTCCACTGTAAATTCCCTCCCTTGGTAAAAAATTAAACAGTCTACACAGAACCTGTGAAAAATGTTCTGGTTTCATCCCACATTCTTTTAACATCAAAGCTCATCTCTTTAAACAGAATATCTTTCTGAAAACATGCCAAAAGTGCCCCAAAGCCACCTCCTTAGCTGGAGGCTAGCCTGATAGTATCCCATATGCACATTCTACACCAGATACCATGGGCTCATAAAAAGGATTCAGAATGCATATAGTTTTTGAAATAATTTCGGGTAAAACAACTTGATTGCTTTAACTGTACAAGCAATCCAATTTATCTTAATAGGTCTCGTTTTTACTTAGCTGCATATGTTTTGGTTGATTTTCAGGCAACATTGAAAAGGTAAAAGTTGGTCTTGGCGCTTGAGAGCATAGCTTGAGTACAGTTCACTTGGATAAGACTCCTCAGTTTTAATCAATCTCTCTTCTCTCTGTGCCTCATGTTCTCCCTGTCCCCCTTACCCACTTCCTCTGTCCTTAGTAGATATTCAAACACAACTGGAAAAATGGGATGATGTTAAGTTTCATGGAGATCGAAATACCGAAGGGCACCCAATGGCAGAGAGAAAATCATGCTCATCTAGAACTGGATCAAAAGAGCTCTTATGGTAAGATGTTTTGATACCAGAAAATATCCATTTATGTGGCAACTTTATGGGTATTTTTCTCATGTACTAAAATAGCCAATGAGTTAAGTCAATCCAAATAGTTGGTGTCATGCATAATCCCCTAAATAACAATCTTAGCTATTTGTGCCTTCTGCAAACTCTAAATTGTTTTATCTGAATTGTCAAAAATTAAGTCAATTCAGCCAATAGGATTTGGGGAGGCTCATGATTCAACAGTTGTGGATAATTTTCTGAATGTGTAACTGAGCTTATAAATAGTTGCATATGTGTATATAGTAATGTGATAAAAAAAAAAAAAAAAAAAAAAAAAGAAAATGTATGTGACTTCATGGAGATCTCAAGTTAGATTCACAACCATTTGAAATGTTAGCAGCATTATATTTACTTCTAATAAAATAAATGGGTAAGTAAGGTTAATCATTCATAATACCTTATGACAAGCGGGTTCTGTTTCATGGAATATCACTGTACAGCCCATTTTATGTATGTATCATGTATTAACAAGGTAACAGACTATTCAAATTTTTTAAATGATCAATTTCATCTACCTGGAGAAGGCTCTGCAGCTGGAGGAAGGCTGTCACTTTTCGTGTCTGTCACTTTGTCTAACCACACTCCAAGACATGTCAGCCTGGCGTTAGTGTTTACTTCACAGAGTAAAGATGGGGGAACTTTCTAAAACAGAAGAAAGAAAAATTCTTAACATAGCTAACAGAAAAATTTTACTTTTCTTTTTCCATAATCAAGCTGCCTTAATTTAAAACTTACTGAATTTCCTTGAATATAAAATATGATGATTAGAAGTAATCTGTCATCTTGACTCATGATTGCTATTTTGTTCAGAGTCAACTTCTGAGAAGTATACAGAAACTGTAAAGCCTAAGGAAAGGAACCATATCTTGTTTATTTCTAGGGTTTTTAACAAAAAAACCTGCACAAAGTAGACACTCAACAAGCCATATTCACAGGATGTGTTTATAAAAGAATGAAAAATGACAAACTGGGACTGTAAGTAGGAGACTACAGAAGAGAATTTTATCTTTCAATGATCTGGTTCAAAACTACTCACAATTGATCAGAAGTTTCCAAGTTGTTTCTATAATGGCAGTATTTTTACCTAACATCTTACAGAGAACCAATGTATGAAGGAGAAGTAGACTTTCTCTGATTAAAGGAGCAGAGGGAGTTCTGGGACCTGCCAGCACAGATTCACAAATGCCAACCCCTAAGGCAGCTCTGTGGGAACCATAACTTTAAAACCATCAATATTAATCATGCCTGGAAGAGATGTGAAAAATTTATTTAAAGACCTATGTCGGGGGCCGGCCCGGTGGCGCACTGGATAGTGCGCCGCTTGGGAAGCACGGCGGCGCTCCCGCCCAAGGGTTCGGATCCCACATACAGACCGGTTCCCGCTCACTGGCTGAGCGAGGCGCGGGAGCAACACCGAGGGTTGCGATCCCGTTGCCGGTCCCCGGTCCGGTACGGGGGCAACACTGAGGGTTGCGATCCGTGGCCGGACACGGAAAAAGACAGAAAAAAGACAAAAAAAAAAAAAAGAAAAAAAAATTTTTCTGGTTATACAGGTTACTTTTTCTGGCTTTTTCAATCATCCACTGTCAGGTAATACAATAATTAAGAGTAATCTACAGATGCCCATGAGAAAATCTGGCCACCTGAGTTTTACCATGTTTTTGAAGCTTCCTAAAGGGCAGCATTCTGTTTCAGTCTCTTGTTGCCCCTTGCACATGTCTTCTTCTTATGACATTTTGAATTCTACATAAAGACAAAGTCATGCCAGAGACAATTTGTGAAAAGTCCCACCCCACAAAAAAATATTTCTTATAAAACAGAATTTTATGTAACAAAAATGGTATTGCATTTATTTACTTTTTGACCGTAATTGAACTGAATTCTAAATAAAAGTTAATAGCACCGAGCACATTGTAGCCACCTAAATTCTGAAAGTGGCCATTATAATAAAAACATAAAAATTATCTTTTTCATCAAAATTCTCATGAGAGCTTTGCTGTTATGGCTTTCAATGATCCAAATTAACTTTCTTGGCTGGATTTCTAGCTGAATTTGCTTCTTGATGTGTATTAATTTCCTTAACACATCCTTGATAGGTCCTCAGAGCACAGATCTCAACCAGAACTGAGTGGTGGGAAAAGTGCCCTCAACTCTGAGTCGGCTTCAGAGCTGGAATTAGTGGCTCCAACACAGGTAATAAAATTTCAATGAACCCATCTTTTGTAACAGATACTATATGTCATAAATATTTTATTTAAATTTTGCCCCCAAAGTTTGAAGTATTGTTTTGTATTTTGCCTTTTACGTGCTTTCTCACTCCGTAGCTATCTCAATGCTGAAAATAACTGATTTCTGTATGTGTGTGTATATATATACATATATATTTGACTGGAAAATGTGTTAATAAATTCACTGTGTACTTAGCACTTTTTCCGTGATCTACCATTTACTGTTCCCTTATTGTGCAGTACAAAATCTGTTCTACTCCAGTATTAACGGTATTTATGTAACAGAACACAAAGAAGAGGAAATTACATCTTGAGTGTTCATTCACATCTATGCCCTGTGGAACGAGGTACTACAGTCCTGACAGTCAACGTTCAAATAAATTTTGTGCTAAGGAATATATTATTATAGCATTAGCAGTACTGATGGTAAATAAGAGTTACCATTTGTGAGTGCCCAGTAAGTATGACAATACCTCAAATAGCTTATGCAAAGATTAATATTATCTCTTAATTCTATTTTCCATGAACTTTTTAAAGTCCTTCTCATGTGTTATATCTAATACCCAAACAATCCTGTTAATTCCTATTTGCCTCACTTTAGAGATACTTTAAAAATACTCTAGTCTCAGGCCAGCCCGGTGGCGCACTGCTACAGTGCGCCACTTGAGAGCGCGGCGGCGCTCCCGCCGAGGGTTCGGATCCCACATACAGACCGGTTCCCGTTCACTGGCTGAGCGAGGTGCGGGCGCAACACCGAGGGTTGCGATCCCATTGCCGGTCCCGGTCCGGTACGGGCACGACACTAAGGGTTGCGATCCATTGCTGGACACAAAAAAAGGAAAAAAAAAAAAAAATACTCTAGTCTCAGCGAAGCCAAGCACATTTTCCTGGGAAAGTAGGG
>NW_007726485.1:74974-76945 GCF_000696425.1 Galeopterus variegatus
CTTAATAAACTGTAAATGTAGCATGGATATATATTTTCTTCCTTTGTGCCCATTCTCAAGGTATCTTTTTTATGAGAAAATTTACATGTTTTGTTAAATTAAAGGCCTTACACTCCAGTGAAATTAATTTTTAAATTCCTGATGTGAATTGCATGTATTAGGAGTTTTTTCCAAGCAGATACAGTCTAATGTAAATGTATCTTTTTCAAAGAAAATTTATAGCATGTATTAGAAAAACATTTCTTGGTAAGTGCATTAGAGATTTAGAATCAGCTAAAGTAATTGGTACTGTTTCATAAACTGAATCCTTGGAACGATTTAATGTAGCAATAAAATGTTTGTTTCTAAAGCAGGGTGTGAGACTTGGCACAGGTTGGCTGTCTACACTATGGTTGCCATAGAGACCCACAGTGCATTCATCTTATTATTCCAGTGACTGCTGCTCTCCTGNGGGCGCAACACCGAGGGTTGCGATCCCGTTGCCGGTCCCGGTCCAGTACGGGCACGACACTAAGGGTTGCGATCCGTTGCTGGACACAAAAAAAGGAAAAAAAAAAAAAATACTCTAGTCTCAGCGAAGCCAAGCACATTTTCCTGGGAAAGTAGGGTATGAACCAGATCTGTCTGTTCTCTCCTTGACCCTCAACTCCAGTATAACTAGCTTGTCTGTAACTGGTTATCTCTTGTGATTAAGACCACATCGCTTGTGGTTCTAAAAAGGCCAAAGTCTCCATCTTTTCATTCCCTTATAAACTTTCAAGGCTACATCCTCGATGCGAACCACAAAGATCTCTTAAGTGAGTCCAAGTTCGCGCATTCTATAATCTAGTTGGGATGAGACTAAATTTTTAAGGAAAACCAGTGAGATGAAGTGAGCAAGAGAAAATTTCTTGAGTTTACTAGATAAGATGTTGACACTAGAGGGGAAATATATTATCTGAGCTGAAATAATGGGATAATTATGATAATAGCAAATACTGAGCACTATGATAAGGGCTTCTAATATGCATATTAACTCATTTGATCCTAACAAATGGCTGAATGAGGTAAGTTCAATTAGTACTCCTATTTCATGGGCAGGGAAACTAAGGCTCAGTGAGATGCAGAAACTTGTCTATGGACCCGCAACTAGAAAGTGTCAGAGCTAAGGAGGAGGACATGTTGAGGAGATGTTGAGGAAATGGAAGGCCTCTGGAAACTTTTCTAAGCCACCAATAGCACCCCCTACAAACACCTCACCCTCCACAAGAGAGGACATTACTGCTCCAGAACTCAGCTGGAAAACAAGTCAAATAACTTTCTGAACAAGTAGCCTGCAAATCTTAATAAACTGTAAATGTAGCATGGATATATATTTTCTTCCTTTGTGCCCATTCTCAAGGNTGGTTGCCATAGAGACCCACAGTGCATTCATCTTATTATTCCAGTGACTGCTGCTCTCCTGCTGGCTGTCTGATTCCGTCCCACCACACTGTCCCTCCACTTATCCACCAGTGTGCCTTACTTTAAGCAAATACAACATACTTTGGAAAATTCGTATGAGATTTCTCATATTATCTTCCAGGACACAGTTTAAAATGCATTAAGAGAATTCTTCATTTAGACAGATCTTACTGAATCCTTTCAGAGGGTCATCAATTATTTGTAAAAAAGTTTCCCTTAACTGTTTTTTAAAAACATTGCATGTTTATTTATCAAGACTTGCCTAAATTAAGGAAATTCATAATTTCCTAGCTTTAATTCTAGCCTATTATTAAATTAGGAACATTTCATCAGTTTGGGATTTAATACATCTGAAATATCAAGTCATTCAAACAGAGCAGGAAGAGAATAGACTGATTAATCTACTTGCAATAAAATGCAAACAGATGTCTTTACTGTTAGAAGCATACTACTCCTTTATAAGCTATGGTGAAGATAATATGACACTATAAATCTTTTTTTTTTTTTTTTTTTTTTTTGGCTGGCCAG
>NW_007726485.1:77446-82385 GCF_000696425.1 Galeopterus variegatus
CACTATAAATTTTTTTTTTTTTTTTTTTTTTTTGCTGGCTGGCCAGTATGGGGATCCAAACCCTTGACCTTGGGGGTTGTAACACCACTCTCTGACCAACTAAGCTAACCAGCTAGCCCTGATATTTTAAATCTTAAAAAAAAAAAGAAGCATATTGCTCTTAAATATATGACCTCTTCATATAGATAAATTAAAACTATGATAATGGTGACGTAAAAAATTTAACTTAAGACTGACTTACAGACCATTCATATAAACCATTTCATTTCATCAAAACTTGCTACTGCTCCACTATCACACAGATGGTTCACAGGAAAATCAAGGAAATGTTTTCTTCTCTCTCAAACCATCATAAATTATCTTAGGCAGTGACTCAACAGGTGATCAGCCATTTACAAGCCTTGTTTTAATTATATTTCAGAATCACAAAGAAAACGGAAGCTCATAATGTAAAGAATCATTATGTCTTCTCATTTTCTTTTCGAGATTGGGAAAAGGAAAAATATACTCTAGTCTCTTTCAAATAGTATTTTCAACACTATTGAAAGAGTGGTGGAAGACTGTAATAAATTATATAATCTCTATATATTTACAAATAAAGTTTCTCAACACTTATGTATACTTTGTGATTAATATTCATGGGAGTTAATTGTTTAAAAAATCATGCCATCTGAAAAATTAGAAAACATTTGAAAAGTGGAAGAAAAACACATAAAGTAATGCCATAGAATTGGCTTTTTTTTTTTTTAATAAATGGGGTAAGATAGTGATTGGGGAGGCAAATGAAAAAGAATACAGCTTCTGCAGGGGAACGGTGGTTCAAGCTTTTCCTTTTCAAATTTGGACCCTGGAAAGGGAGCTCCAAAACAGGCTCTTGCAAACCCAAGGTAGATTTCATCAGAATGTACAGCAACCAGGCCTTCCAAATGCTTAGTCACAATCACATAATTTGCTGATTTTTCTGACTTTTGCACAGTAAATGCTTCCTTTCACATAGTCATAATTCCAAAACAGAATTTTTTTTCAGTTTTTTAATTTTTTTTATTAAAATATAAGTGATTGTACACATCCATGGGCTACAGAGTTGAATATCAATACCTGCGCGCAATACGTGATGCTCAAATCAGGATACTTAGTATATTCAACAATGTACGTTGTCATCGTTTTTCATGGCCCTTTACCAGTTCCTCCCTTATGCCCCCCGCCCTTTTCCCGCCTCTGGTAACCTCAGTTCTGTTCTTTCCTTTTGAAAATTTGACATATTATTGTAATTGTTGTATCTTTCTGTCTTTCTTTTTTTTTTTTTTAGCTCCCACTTATGAGTAAGGACATGCAGTATTTCTTTTTCTGTGCCTAGCTTATTTCACCTAACATGATTTTCTCTATGTTCATCCGTGTTGCTGTGAATGACAGTATTTCATTTTTTTTATAGCAGAGTAGTATTCCATTGTGCATATGTATCACATTTTCCTTATCCAGTCATCCGATGATGGACATTTAGGTTGGTTCCAATTCTTGGCTATTGTAAATAGAGCTGCAATAAACAAGGGAGTGCCAGTATCCCTTCGACATGATGATTTCCATTCCTTTGCATATATTCCCAGCAGTGGGATTGCTGGATCATATGGCAGTTCTATCTGTAGTTGTTTGAGGAAACTCCATACCATTTTCCATGATGGCTGCACTAATTTAGAGTCCCACCAACAGTGTAGGAGGGTTCCCCTTTCTTTGCATCTTTGCCAGCATTGGTCATTCTCTGTCTTTTGATAATAGCCAGTCTAACTGGGGTGAGATGATATCTCAATGTGGTTTTGATTTGCATTTCCCTGATGCTGAGTGGTGTTGAGCACTTTTTCATTTGTCTCTTGACCATTTGTATATCTCTCTTTGAGAAATGCCTATTCAGCTCCTTTGCCCATTTTTTAATTGGGTTACTTGGCTTTTTACTGTTAAGTTGTTAGAGTTCCTTGTATATTCTGGATATTAATCCTTTGGCAGATGCATAGTTTGCAAACATTTTCTCCCACTCTGTAAGTTGTATTTTCACTCTGTTAATTTTTTCTTTTGCTGTGCAGGATCTTTTTAGTTGGATATAATCCTGTTTTGTTTTTTTGTTTTTTGTTTTTTCCTATTGTTGTCTGTGCTTTGGGGCTCATATTCATAAAGTCTTTGCCCAGTCCTGCTTCCTGAAGTATTTCCCCTATGTTTTCTTTTAGGAGTTTTATAGTTTCAGGATGTATATTTAAGTCTTTAATCCATTTTGAGTTGATTTTGGTATATGGTGAGAGGTATGGGTCTAGTTTCCTTCTTCTACATATGAATGCTTAGTTATCTCATCACCATTTATTAAAGAGGCAGTCTTTTCCCCAATGTATGTTCTTGGTGCCTTTGTCAAAGATCAATTGGCTGTAAGTTTGTGGGTTGATATCTGAGTTCTTCATTGGTCTAAGTGTCTGTTTTTATGCAGTACCATGCTGTTTTGGTTACTACAGCTTTGTAGTATATTTTGTAATCAGGTAGTATTATGCCTCCAGCTTTATTTCTTTTACTCAGGATTGCTTTGGCTACTCGGGGTCTTTTGTTGTTCCATATTGAATGTTAGGATTGTTTTCTCTATTTTGTTTAGATTGTCATTGATATTTGATGCAGATTGCACTGAATCTATAGGTTGTTTTGGGTAGAATGGACATTTTCACAATGTTAATTCTTCCAATCAAAGAGCACGGAATGTCTTTCCATCTTTTTGTGTCCTCTTTAATTTCTTTCAAGAGTAATTTGTAGTTCTCATTGTAGAAATCTTTCACCTCCTTGTTTAAATTGTTTCCTAGGTTTTTGGTTTTTTGTTTTTTTTTTTTTGACTATTGTAAATGGGTTAGCTTTCTTGATTTTCTGCTAGTTCACTGTTGGAGTATAAAAATGCTACTGTTTTTTGTGTGTTGATTTTGTATCCTGCAACTTTACTGAAATAGTTTATCAACTCTAAGATTTTTTTTGTAGTCTTTAGGCTTTTCTATATATAGCCTCATGTCATCTGCAAACAGGGACTATTTGACTTTGTCTTTTCCAATCTGGATGCCCTTAATTTTTTTCCTTGCTTGATTGCGATTACTCTGGCTAGTAATTCCAATACTATGTTACATAAGAATGGTTTGAGTGGACATCCTCATCTTGTTCTCATTCTTAAGAGGAAAGCTTTCAACTTTTCCCCATTCAGGATGATGTTGGCAGTGAATTTGCCATACATGGTGCTGAGATACTTTCTTTGTTTTATTGTGCTGAAAGTCTTTATCATGAAGCAATGTTGAATTTTGTCAAATGCTTTTTTTGCATCTATTGAGATAATCATATGGTTTTTGTCCTTGATTTTGTTAATGTGGTATATCACATTTATTGATTTGTGTGCATTGAATTGATTTGTGGGATGAATCCCACTTGTTCATGGTGTGTAATTTTTTTGGTGTGTTTCTTGTATTCTATTTGCTAATATTTTATTGAGTATTTTTGTGTCTATGTTCATCAGAGATAGTGGCCTATAGTTTTCTTTTTTGTTGTATCTTTGTCTTGTTTTGATATCAGGGTGATGCTGTCCTCATAGAATGAGTCTGGGAGAACAGGCTCTGTTTCAATTTTTTGGAATAGTTTGAAGAGAATTGGTGTTAATTCCTCTTTAAAGGTTTAGTAGAATTCAGCAGTAAAGCCATTCAGTCCTGGGTTTTTCTTTGCTGGGCGACTTGATTACTGCTTCAATCTCCTTGCTTGTTATTGGTCTGTTCAGGTTTTCTGTTTCTTCTGGGTTCAGTCTTAGTGGTTTGTATATGTTCAGAAACTTATCCATTTCCTCCTGGTTTTCAAATTTGTTGGTTTGTAATTGTTTATATTTTCTAATGATTCTTTGCATTTCTGTGGTATTAGTTGTAATGTCTTCTTTTTCATTCCTAATTTTTGTTATTTGGATCTTCTCTCTTTTTTTAGTTAGCCTCGCTAATCCAAACCAGAATAATTTAAACTTTGGCAATATCCCAAACCCAGAACAATTTAACCATTATGTGCAAAAATGTCTTCTAAATTTTTGAATGAGTAAAGTAAAAGGAAATGCATGTCATTTATTACAGACTTACTTCATGTATGTTATATGAGATTATATTTCTTATATATTTGTATTAGTTCATTCCTGTTGCTTATAACAAAATACCTGGAACTGGGTGATGATAAGAAAACAAAATTTATTGCTTATGGTTTTGGAGGCTGGGAAGTCCAAAGTCCAGGGAACATATTTGGCAAAGGCCTTGGTGGGGTGACAACAGTGACCAAGGAGTCTCACATGGCAGAAATGGCAGAGCAGAGACAGACTAACCTCTCATGGGCCCTGCTTATAAAGCCCATAGAACCAAACCCCTACCACCATTTTTAATCCATTCACTGTGGCATGGTTCTACTACCTAATTACCTCTTCAAGGCCCCATTTTCAATTACCATAACAGGATTTCGCACCCTTAACAGTTATTACAGTGGGATTTGAGCTTCACTGAGGTTGGGAGGGCACACAGTCTATAGCAATATTATTTGAAATGCTTACAATAACCTTAAGAGTTAGTATAATCCCCACTTTACAAGTGAAAAATGCATCTTAGAGAACAGAAGTAATTTTCTCAAGGTTATGCTAAGGAGGAGAGGAGCCAAGATTCAAATCACACCCATCAGCTTCTAAAGCCCTTGTTCTCAGCCACAGACCACCTGGTATCAGCCACATCATGCTTATCCACCTGAGATAACTTATTAACCATCTCTTTCCTTTCCTGTTGCAAATCCTGATTATTTCTTATTTTTATAGGGTTAACATGAATTAAGTAATTCTAAAGAATATTTAGCTCTTTCTTCCAGAAGTTTTGTAAGACAAATTAGGATCATCAGCTGATTTGAGACCATGATCAATTTTGTG
>NW_007726485.1:82395-92525 GCF_000696425.1 Galeopterus variegatus
GAGGAAGAAAAGAAGCAAAGATGGAAAGAAGGAATAAAGAAAACAAGGCAGGAATAAAGGAAAGAAATCTGAAAAATCATGTTCAGTATAGTAGGAAATCTGTATATAGTAGGTTCTCAAAAAATATTTGTTAAAGTAAAAAAATTAAGGGGATGCTAACAAACAGGGAAAACAACAATCCTTGTCAAATTTTACAGTGGTAGTTAATTAAATGGTGGTTAATGATAGTTAATTAAAGGGCTATCTGTCTACAGAAAAAGTAGACAAAATTTTATTCTTGATCATTTTTGAAACTGGCTTCGATAGTAGTTTTTGGTTATGCCTGATAATAGAATATTCATCTCTTTCCAAAATCAGCACTTTTTCGCCATGATGTTCTACAACACAGAATTTCATAGTTGGTTGGAGATGGAGACCATATGCTGCTACACTTTGCACAAAGCTCTAGAAATTTGCTCTTGACACATAAGGCACAGGTTTTTGTATGTATCTTCAATGATAAATGTCTGTTGACTGAAAGGAAAAAAGAATCTTGAATATTTCAGTGAGGCAAATGTTTAAATTATCTGTTCAAGTATTAAAATCTAATCATCATCACTCCATCAACCACTAAACAAATTGCTCCAGACACAGATGTTTTTTAATGATTTGCTAGTCAAATCTGATAAGCACTAACCAGAAAGATAATAACAAAAACAAAGTTTTATAGAGCACTTACTATGTACTATGTATGTGTGTTTACATTAATTTTTGCACTCAATTCTTATAGGAACGCAATAGGTGAATAAACACTTTGCAGATAAGAATACAGAGATTAAGTAACTTGTCCAGAATCACCAGCTAGTTGTAAATGGTAAACTAGGATTTGGCCTCAGGCAGTCTGATTCCAGAAACTGTGTTTTTAGTGATCATGTTACACTGTCACCCAAGGTCTACTAGTTATATTTTCCTTTTCTACAGTGAAGCAGATTCCTTTTTCCCCTTTAATTTCTTTTTAAAGAATACTGAGCTTTTTAAATGTGTTTTGGTGGGAGATCTCTAGCAATAATGTAAAGACAATTGTATGAGAAGCTATAAGTGACTGTCATAGTGGTTAGAACTATGCTAGGACAACGATAGCCACAAATACAGTAAGTTTTAAATCATAATTTTGGTCGCAATTATAATTTTGAATAAAGAGAACAAAACACAATATTCCTTTTAAAGAGTTTAATTTCTTCTCTCCCTTTACGTAGTACTTATCATTCAGAACAACCAACAGCTGGGAGAACTAAATGCTTTCTTCTCAGAGTGTAATGCCCTAAAATCCAATTAGCTTAAACCAATAAAAATGCTTTGTTTTTAAAGCAATGGTATTTCCAGAAGGTTGTTATAGCTGTGGAGCATTTTTCATAATCATGCAAAAAAGAAAATAAATGCCCACATTAGAGCAACGTTTGTGAACTCCACAGTTTTACCTAAATTCACATGATGACAATATCTAGATCAAGGGTTCTTTGTGCAGTCCCTGGCCCAGCAGTATCACTACCACAAGGGAACTTGTTAGAAATGCAGGTTCTTAGGCTCCACCCCAGCTCTACTGAAGCAGAAAACCTAGAGTTGGGGCCCAGAAATCTGCATTTTAACAAGCCCTTCCAGGTGATTCTGATGCCCCGCTAAAGTTTCAAAACTACTGGTGTAGCTATGCTATCAAAACAGCCACCACTCTAACTTACGAGTGTAATTGTTTTGTTTACCATATCTCTATTTAAGTACCAGGCAATATCCACAGTTTACAATCATTACTTGTTTGTTTGCCCATATTACAGTTTTTGTCTATGATGAAATTAGATGTTTAAAAAATGTCTTGGTTGAAAGGAAGTCTGATCTTTATCATGTGTTACAATCTGTATTTTATCTTCAGTCCTAAACCAGCATGTCTAGACACACTGCTAAGATGCAGAAAGAATCTTTAACTGCATACTAAATCTCAGTTTGAAAACTGCCTCTGTTTACATTCGGTATTACCTCTGTTTCATTGCATTTATCTTATGCTTCCGTGAGCAAAATAAATAGTTTCAAAACGTGAGGTAGATAACATTTGTCTTAATAATCACCTAAGGACTTTCTAACAGGGTGGAAAATAGGTTTCATTGCATTTATCTTATGCTTCCGTGAGCAAAATAAATAGTTTCAAAATGTGAGGTAGATAACATTTGTCTTAATAATCACCTAAGGACTTTCTAACAGGGTGGAAAATAGCACTTCCCTGAATAGTGATTGTACTATCAAAATTTCATCTGCACAGTAATATTCTATTTGCACTTGCTGTTTTAAGTGGTCAAGAGAATTTGAACTGTAAGCCTAGAATCCTGAGAGAGAAATTTTGCCTCTTCCTGATGTATGGTGCCCTTTGCATTCTATGATTCATAATCGAGCTGGGTCGTGAGACACCGATGAAGGGAAGAAGCCAGTGACAGGAAAAGCGGATCATATTTCACTGGTGAATAGTGCCTTCTAATAAAAGGAAGTGCCTTGGGACAAAAATACTAGGGCTTTCTATTTCTTCTAACGCTCTTCATAGGTCATTCATGACATTATATAAATGCACAAAGCTTATTTCTTTTTTTAATTTATTTTTTATTTGACAAATAAAATTATATATATTTATTGTGTACAACATGATGTTTTGAAATATGTATACATTATGGAATGGTTCAGTTGAGCTAATTAACATATGCATGACCTCACATACTTAGTATTTTTTGTGGTGCAAACACTTAAAATCCACCCTCAGCAATTTTCAACTACAATACATTGCTATTAACTATGGTCACCATGTTGTACAAAAGATCTCTTGTACTTATTCCTCCTATCTAACTGAAATTTTATATGCTTTAGCCAACAACTCCCCAAACCCTTTCCCAGCCCCTGATAATGACCATTCTACTCTCTCTTTCTGTGAGTTCAACTTTCTTAGATTCCACATACTGTATAAGTGAGATCGTGTGATTTGTCTTTCTGTGCCTATTTCATTTCACTTAACATAATGCTCTCCAGATTCATCCATGCTGTCACAAATGACAAGATCTCCTTCTGTTTTAAGGCTGAGTAGTAATGAAGTGTGTATATACACCACCTTTTCTTTGTCCATTCATCCATTGATGGATGCTTAGGTTGATTACATACCTCGGCTACTGTGAATAATTCTCCAATGAACATGGGAGTGCAGATATCTCTTTGACATACTGATTTCATTTCCTTTGGCTACATACCCAGTAATAGTATTGCTGGATCACATGATAGCTCTATTTTTGATATTTTGAGAAACCTCCATACTGTTTTCCATAATGGTTGTACTAATTTATACACCCGCCAACACTATACAAGGATTCCCTCTTCTCCACATCCTTTCCAACACATTTATATTTCATCTTTTTGATAATAGTCATTCTAACAGGTAAAAGGTGATATCTCGTTGTGGTTTTAGTTTGCATTTCCCTGATGATTAGTGATGTTGCACATTTTTTCATGTATCTATTGGCCATTTGTATGTCCTCTTTTGAGAAACATCTATTCAGGTCCTTTGCCCATTTTTTAATCAAATTATTTGTTTCCCTGCTATTGAGTTGTTTGAGTTCCCTATATATTTTGGATATTAACCTCTTTTCAGATGTATGGTTTGCAAATATTTTCTCCCATTGCATAAGTTGTCTCTTTACTCCCTTTCTGGCTTTTTTTTTTGCTGTGCAAAGCCAATTTAGTTTGATGTAATCTCGTTTGTCTATTTTTGCTTTCATTGCCTGTGCTTTTAGGGTTATATCCAAAAAAATCATTGCCCAGATCAATGTCATGGAGCTTTTCCTCCATGTTTTCTTCTAGTAGTTTTACAGTTTCAGGTTTTATATTTAAGTCTTTCACCCACTTTGAGTGGATTTTTTGTATATGGTGTGAGGTAAGAGTCTCGTTTCACTCTTCTGCATATGGATATCCAGTTTTCCCAAGACGATTTATTAAAGAGACTGTCCTTTTCCCCATTGTGTGTTCTTGGTATCTTTGTCAATAATCAATTGACCATAAATGCATGGATTTATTTCTCAGATCTCTATTCTGTTCCTTTATTCTATGTGTCTGTTTTTATCCTGGTGCCATGCTGTTTGATTACTATAGCTTTGTAGTATATTTTGAAGTCAGGTAGTGTGATGCCTACAGTTTAGTTCTTTTTGCTCAAGATTGCTTCAGCTGTTCTGGGCCTTTTCTGGTTCTGTACTAACTTTAGGATATTTTTCTATTTCTGTGAAGAATGTCATTGGAATTTTGACAGGAATTGCATTGAATCTGTAGACAGTTTTGGGTAGTAAGGACATTTTAACAGTATCAATTCTTCCAAACCATGAACACAGGGTATCTTTCTCTTTATTTGTATTTTTGTCAATTTCTCACAAAGTTTATTTCTTACAATGTTTTCACATTTTAAAAATTTATTTGTTTGCTTATATCATTAAAGAAAGAAACAGCAGGAAGACAAAAGAGTTGGTTTCTAAAACAAGGCATTGAGAAACAGAGCTTTATATAGCCAGTTGGGAAAGAAAGGCCAGAATAAGTTTGCCAAGTTAGATATAAGATTGGTTAACTTTCTACAAGACAATAAGATCATATCACCTTTGGAGTTAAATTCTCTTTCAGGTTATAGCATCCTACCAACTTATCAATCTTAAAAGGTTGTAAATCATCTGCACCTTATACTCATGTTTGTTTATACAGTATTTGTTAATCAGATATATTGTGGCCCAACAGTGTCAGATGAGGGTTATCATAGACCAAAAGGTGGCCTCTAAAAAGATATATCCACATCCTAATCCCCAGAACCTGTAAATATTACCCTATGTTCTAAAAGATGTGATCAAGTTATAGATGTTGAGAGAGAAAATTTTCCTTGACTATCCAGGTGGGTCCTAAATGCAATCACATGTACCTTAAAAGAGTGAGGCAGAGGCAGCTTTGAGAGAGAAGAGGAGGAGGCAGTGTGTAGTGATGTGGTCATAAACCAAGGAACTCCTGAAGCCACTAAGAACTGGGAGAAATATGGAACAGATTTTCCTCTAGAGCCTTCAGAGGGAACATGGCCCTGCCAGCACCTTGATTTTGGACTTCTAGCCTCCAGAATTTTGAGAGAATAAATCTCTCATTTTAAGCCACCCAGTTTGTGATACTTTGTTATGGCAGCCCTGGGAAACTAATACAAGGGTCAAGAGTCTTATTAGAAAATGCTCTAGCATGACATCAAGAAATCAAGCAACCTCAATTTGCCTTTTTCAACATTGGGCATATATTTTTCTTTTATAAGACCTACTAGGTTCCTCAGATATGTCCTAGCAGATGATTAGGGAGCTATTCTCCATCACAATCTGTTGAGTTCTTGAAAACTCACAAGTGTGGGATAAAGCGCACAGAAAATGGTTCAGTGGGAGAAAACGCTGTGTTCCAATCAGGTGGTCGGGGTGCCAGTGGTACAGCCTCTCTGCATGTGGGGCGCTGCCCTTCACAGAAAGAGTCCAAAAGAGAATAACTGTGGGACAGGACAGGAGACTCTGCACTGCATGATGACTTGTTAAGGTGGCAGGTACAGCAACCCATTCTTGTGAGGGCCCCTTTTCCCACTTGGACACAATCATGTCTTTTATTAACATTTGCTTTCTTTTCTTTTTTCTCTGATGAATAAATGAGAACCCGAGGAAGCCTCTTTTGCCAGCCTCCCTCCAGCAGGACTACATTAACTTCCCCCAGCAGGGAATACTGTGTGCTTTAAAGGCTTGTCACTGCCAGAGACAAAATAGTGTGAGTGGAGAAATGTAATGTGTATAGATTAGAAACCAAAAAATATTGTATATTTCACAATTTGAATCAAAACTAGACGTAAAGAGGGAGAGTTAGCAGTTAGCAAATATTCAACTTACAAGTAACCTAACCAATCCTTTCTTAAACTAGAAGGTCCTTATATTCTTTTCAATGTGTTAATCCCAGGGACCATATAATTTCCAAACAAAAACATTCAGCCACAATCCAAAAGTGACATTAGTTTATGCTATTACTAAATACATGTAAAAGCATGTAGCATCATTTATAAAATATACCTCTCATAAATTTCTTATGATTTATACAAACCTATTGAGATTTATCTCTCCACTCTAGTGAGCAAAGATCTATCTCAATATTATTTAATTCAATTCTAGGATATGCTGAATTAATCATTTACTCCAAAATTAAGTATGATATTCTTGGTTTTAAACAAAAACTTGATATTTTTAGACTGAATCCAGGGTAAGTATAAGTTCTTTTGCTTCTGCACTGAGTATGAATTTACTTCACAACCTTGGAGTACAAGAAATGTCCTATTAAAATAAATTTACTTTTATTAAATTTGGGTTTAAGGCCCCACTTGCCAGGATGATGTGATTGTCAATCTCACTTACACTTTATGTCTCCCTCCCTGTGTCAATGGTTTGGGCTGAGAGGTCATAGCTCTCACAGGGCTCAGAGAACAACAGAAGCTACTTGTTCTTCATGACCAGTAAGCCTGGCCCACCTGGCAGCCAGGTGCTGATACCCAGCCTGGCCCAGAGGTGCCCTCAGCACCTTTACCTCTTTCCTCTTCTGACCACACACACCGCTCCAGCAGCCTCCCTCCTGCGCTGCCCACAGGCCTTGCCCTTTACTAGGCAGCCCCCTCGAGTATTCTATAGCCATGCCCCTCTCCCCAAGCCAGGACAGTTAGGCTTTGCTAGCACAGACCTCTGACACTGCAGGTCCAGGGTGAAAACACAAGTCCCCTCTCAATCTCCTATGAGCTACCCCTTAGTTTCCTGGATTGGCCAGGAAGCCTTGACTGAGAACACCTTCTGAGGGTAGAGAAGAGGAAATACCTTTAATTCACTCACTCGTCTATTCACTGACAGAGTATTTTCAACTAATATTTATTGACAACTCATGGAACACCTACTGTCTGCCCAGAGATACCAGTGATACAGCAGTATTACAACAGGGAGGAGAAGACATAAATTAACATTTCAAAAAAAATTTTATCAATAAATTAACCTTTCACGATCATTAAAACAAAACACAGTGTAAGAATATTGTTTATGGTCAGAAGTGTTCATCATAATTATTTCATTATTTTTTTCAGTCCACAATATTATTAGGGTTTCTTGATTGACTCCTCAGCCATGCACTAACCCCCCAGGGACAGCTTTTCTGTGTTTTGCATCTTCCTAAAATGGCCTGGTGGGCACAGCCTTCCATGGGAGGCAGAACAGTGCCGTGGCTGTGAGCATGGCCTGAAGCCCCAGCCCTGACACTTACTAGCTGTGTGACTTTGGGCAAGTTAGTTAAGCTCTCTGTCTCTCAATGTCATCATCTTGAAAATGGAGTCAATGATAATACCTACCCTGTAGGGTTGTTGAAAGGACAAAATGAGTTATAGTATCTAAAGTACTTAAAGTAGCATCTGGCATGTAGTGAGCCCTGGTAGTACTATTGTGCCATAATAAAAGAGGGGGGTCCTCTTCAGAACCAGTGATGGTGGAGAATGAACAAGAATCAGCTGAGCTGTCTAGATGGTAAGGGCTGTGTGAAGAGCAATGGTTTTCAAGCATGACCACTTTCCAAAATCACCAGAGAGGCTTTTCAAACATCTAATGCCCAGGCCGCACCCCCAGAGGTGCATATTGAATTGGTTTGGGTTGGAGCCCGAGCTGTTCAAGTAATCCCCATGGAAGGCAGGATTGGGCATCCGCACTATAGAGTAATCTGATACTTGAACCAAGAATTCACCCACCCACCCCACCTCACCCCACAGCCACCCTGCAATAAAAGTGGGTGGACGTTTCACTTCACAAGCCCCTCTGCTCCTACTCCCCAAGACCCAGCTGTCTCCTCAGTGTAATCCCTAGTCCTGCAGTCCTTAGACATCTAATGGGCACTCGTTACTTGTCAGGCCCTGTGCTAGGTACAGGGAGCACAAACGGTACCAGGCAAAATCCCTACACTCAGGGAAGTAGAGTGGGGAGCTAGACAAGAAAGCAAATAATCATGTGGAGAAAGATTGGAAATTATCTGAATGTCCATGGAAGGGTCTGAACAAACTACAGTGTAACCTTATTAGGAAATCCCTGGGGAAATGAATGAGGCAGCTCTATTCATGGTAAATGTGGAAACTCTCCAAGATATATTGTTGAGTGGAAAGAAGTAAGTTGCAGAATGTCATACCATTTATATTTCAAAAAATTTTTGAAACGCATTACTGTACATGTGCCTATATACATATTACTCTGAGTGCATAAATAGGAACATAAATGGAAAGAAAAAAGCCTAGTGGTACACCTCCTATTTTCCATGATAAATTTTTTTCAAAAAGAACACATTTATTTTTTGTAAAGTTTAGCAATAATAACATTTTTTAAATTACAGCAGACTCGGGCCGGCCCGGTGGCGCACTGCGCTAGTGCACCGCTTGGGAAGCGCGGAGGCGCTCCCGCCGAGGGTTCGGATCCCACATACAGACCGGTTCCCGCTCACTGGCTGAGCGAGGCGCGGGGGCAACACCAAGGGTTGCGATCCCGTTGCCGGTCCCGGTCCGGTACGGGGGCGACACTGAGGGTTGCGATCCGTTGCCGGACACGGAAAAAGACAAAAAAAAAAAAAAAAATTACAGCAGACTCTTTGGGGGGAGGGGGTCTTTTGGAAATATTTGCATTTAGCTAAGTTAGAATGTGTATCACACAGCACATTTAATTGTGGCAAAGCAGTTGGCCTTATCAGACATGACTTTATCTATGACTCATTATTTAACAGAGAGCAATATCCTGAGAAATGGGACGTAAGACAGTGCAAGAGAGGGAAGGTGAAAGAAAGAGAATTCTGTGTGAGAATGTTATATGTACATAAGGAGAAAGGCCTGGAAGCCTCACTTCCATTTCTGCAGCTTTTAAATTTTTACCTGAGGCTGGTCCATTGAACAAGCCGAGAGCTCAAATATCAGATCCTGGATATAGCCTTCTAATGGAGATGCTCTATTCTAGCTGAACATTAGAATCATTTGGGGAGGTTTACTAAAATATCAATGCCTGGGATCCAGACCAATTAAAGTAGGATATTTGGAAGGTGGGGCCTGCACATTGATTTTAGTATGACCAGGGCTGAGACCCATTGTTGGAATGGTCACACACATTTTGACACCATCCTAGTTTGGGCAACAGCATGCCTGCAAAGTACTCCAAAAATGACATCAATCACAGATGCTTCTTAAACTCTGGGGAAGTGAGGTGGGAAAAGGAAATATACTTGTATTTTTGTATCATGTGATTCCAATATTATAACACTGTGTGTTTGGTTTATTTCAGGCCCGGCTGACCAAAGAACATCGTTGGGGAAGTGCATTACTTTCTCGGAACCACTCCTTAGAAGAAGAATTTGAAAGGGCAAAAGCAGCAGTGGAGGTAATTTTTTTTAAGTTAGTTATTTCTGTTTTATGCTTCTGAGAATGGCATTCAAAAAATCGAACTTCAGCAGGATACATATAAAATGGTCTTACTTTATAGACATAATCATGATTATGATTGTCAGAACGAGACTTGTTACCAGAAAAATCTTTGACTTCCCCCCAGGGATAACAAATAGATGTCACCTCGTATACCAATTCTCTGATAGATTAGCAAAAACTCTCTGGAGTCCTGGGTCAGAAAGAACTATGACCCCAGTCTGGCTTTCACAGAGGACCAATGCCATCTATTTGCTGTGCCTCTTTGAGGCCAAGGCTCATGCCTGGCATTTTTACCTCTTTAGCATTCAACACAATGTCTGAAACATAGAAGGTATAGCTGCCCCTGATGATATAATATCTCTAAACTGTGTGCGAAAAAGGCATGGCTAGGGTATTCTAACCAAAGGACAGCCCATCTTGACTTGAGCCACAATTTTTTATTATTAAGAGTGTCTAAAACATTGTTCATAATTCAATTGAAATATTTAATTTGAACACTAATTTCCATATTTAGCCTTTAAAGAGAAAGAAGGAGAGTTGGGGGTGTGGAGGATGGGAAGGAAGAAAGCAGAAAGGAAGGAAGGGAAGCCAAAAAACAAACAAAAAGTGGCTT